>NW_010403038.1:0-12087 GCF_000710305.1 Buceros rhinoceros silvestris | reverse complement strand
AGGGAGATTCCTGCTGGTTTCAGTGGCCTCTGGATCAGGTCCTAATCTCTTACACACATCCTGGTAACCTTTTGGGAATGACAAAAACCACTTTTTGTAACAATGAGTGCATTGCCTTAGCTCTGTAATTTAAAATTACTGCTGTCCAGCACAATTCGTACTTGAAAGTTACTAATTTCTAAACATTTTAAAAGACAATATGCCCCCAGGTGTTGCCAGCTTGCCAAGTACCAACACACCAGTGAAAAAGCTGTAGTGCGATTTGACTCTACTTCAGAGATTACCTTGTAATGCTGCTGGTGCTGGAGAGTACGGCCAAGGCAGGCAGGCAGGCAGCGCTTTCCAGGGTCATTTGGGTAGGTAACACAATATGCCCCCAGGTGTTGCCAGCTTGCCAAGTACCAACACACCAGTGAAAAAGCTGTAGTGCGATTTGACTCTACTTCAGAGATTACCTTGTAATGCTGCTGGTGCTGGAGAGTACGGCCAAGGCAGGCAGGCAGGCAGCGCTTTCCAGGGTCATTTGGGTAGGCAACATCTTCCTCTCTCTATGTTAGAATGTCTCCAGCTGGGCTGGGAAGCTCTGAGGGCTGGTTCCCCTGACTCATCAGGAAAAGGGCAGTCCAGCTTTCAGCTGGAAGCTTTGCGGTAACTGACGTGGCATTATCACCTCTGCTCTCAGGGCCACACTGGGCAAAGATCAACCTCTCCCCAAAGGGCAGCTGGAAGCCCTGTCTGCCCCCAACCATTTAATCAAAGCTCATTTAAGGAGTTACAGGTAGACACCTGTTTTCATCAGCACCACTGCTGTGACGCTGCAGCGTCACTGGGGTGTCCCAAACCTCCCCTGTCACTCACAGGTGCATTCACACCATACCTGTGTCTCTTCTGCCCTGACACTCTGTGAGAGATTTGCAAATTGTGCTTATTCAGCAAGCTGACCACACACCCACCGATCTGCAGAAGGCTACGTTCCAGTACGAAACCTGTCTGCTACACATCAGTGACACCGCAGAAAAGAAATGGTCCTTCTTCAATCTCCAGAGGAGACTGGCATTGTGTTGCCATTGCTGTATCTCAGCTGCTTCAGTCAAACTGAATACCTGAAACTGCTGGTTCTACTTGCACAGCAGCTGTTTGGTTTTGGCAGCACACGCCTGTAACTGCCCCCATCGTGGTTTGTATTGAAGTAACTTGCAGATTGATTATAATGATTTCATTTGGGATTAGCATAGAGAGATTTATCTTCTCTGAGTCTACATCCTCCAAACAGCTGATGCAAGTTGACCTGTCAGCTGCAAGCACTCACCTCCAACACTGGGAACGACCTTTGATTCTCACTGGGGTGGATACACGAACACCAGCTACAAACAGCAGCTGTGACGCACCAGGCTGCTCTTCTGAGCTGCTTTGTGAAGTCTCCGAAGGGGGAAAAGCAGAACTACTTTTATCCTGGGCTGGCTTATCTGACTTACCTCTCTGAGGATTGATTTGATGAAGAGGTGCTGAAACATGAAGGATGTTGTATGTGGCACCTTCGTAGAGATCCCTTCTCTTCAGACTGTGCCTGGCACTTACGTGGAAGAGTGAGGCCATGAAGAGGCCTTTAAGCCCCCCTTCCTCTTTCAGTGCCTAAAAATACATCACTTCAGCTCTGAGGAAGGTGACTTGAAACTGGCCAGTCCATTGCCGGAGGACCCCTGAATAGCTACTTCCTGTGCAATGCCTGCAGCTTTGAACCCTGGCTGGGGTCAAACCCAGGTTAAAGCCCCTTTTCTGCTTTTCACAAGGCTGTAACTTAGCAGTGTTGAGCAGTAAAACACTCATTCCTTTGAAAAACTCCAAATGCACAACCTTATCCTCTCAATGTCGGACACAGATTCCTTCCAGAGCACTGGTTACTCTTTTGGTGGATCCAAGCAACATTTCATCACACCTTTGCTGCAAACTCTTAACGCCGTAAGGAATCACTGGGGTTAACCTCAGGCGTTCTCTCTTGCAGGCACCCGCTTCTGCCTTAATGAGGACACAGCCCACCCTTTACTGGCGATTCTAGATGATGGATTTACAATTGCATGTGATGAACTGGAAAACCCAGAGTGTGATCTGCCCATCTACGACAACAGCTTTACAAGGTATTTGGAAGAATTTCAGTGTATTACAGCTCTCCTCACCCTCGAGCCAGGCACCGACCAAGTAAAACTTGGCTGTGTGTGTGTGTATATACTGTACAGTGTGTATTTTCTGTCCTGGATTTTGCATAAGTGACTCTGGTTGCCTTTAGTTTTAGACACCTGCAAACATCTTTATTGGTCTTTTAAAAAATGTTTTACTCATGTTTTAGAAAATCAGATTTATTTTAAGGTATTTCACGTAGGGTTCCTAAGAATAACTGTTCAGGTTGAAACGGTAGAGTCCCCTCAGAGTTCCTGGGAGAGTAAAACTCCGTGTCCATTTATCCAGGCTTCATAGTTTCACGGGGGCTATCATTCCTGAGCACCATTACTGCACTCCCTGGGGCTTGCTGCTCCTTTCTGAGAATTTCTAGGGTGACTAAGACATATTAGGTACAAAATCTCCCTTTGCATGTCTGCACTAACTTCTGCTAAATTCCAAAACTTTCTTTTCGTTTAATTCTTCATAGGGCTCCAAAAACCCAGAAAAATGTCACAGGGAAAAAAAATAAATCAAACTCCATATACTCTTAATACAGCACTAGTGGATTAGAAAAAAAAAAGCTTAATTATTAGGTTCTCTTTTAGTTCCCGTGATCCAGCACTTGCACGCTTCCAGCACTTGAGGAGCTGCTCCTCTCTGGTGGCTGTTGCTCCCTCTCTCCTGCCCTTTCCTCTGCAAGCGGCCAAGGTGGTAGAGCCTTGTGCACGACGTGCAGGAGTCTCTGCCCAGCCTTACTTGGTCTCAGTTTCACACCTGGAGGTTTGGGGGCTGTTTTTACCTACCTCTGCCCTGTGGAAACCACCAAACACTCATCTTGCATAAAGCTTCTTCACTACAGCACGGGCAAAAAAGCCCACTGGTGCTTTGGGCACCTGACCCTCTTCTTCGAAAGTGGCTTGTGTAGTTCTGAGCACAATTGGCCTGTTTAGTTTATTGATTAGATACCAGGAAGTGTCTAATGGGGATTTCAGCAGCTCTCATTGATTTTGTGAGTTTAAATCTCTCTCTCTAGCTGCTCTTTGGAACTTAAGCATCACTTGAAATTTAATGCACATTTGCAAAAAGGATTACAGATGCAGGCAGCCACACTTACCTGCTTATACATGTTGGGCACATTGAGCTAAAGAAAATGCCAAGGAAAGAAGAGTGATCTGAATGCTTCTCTTGCTGAAAGATCTAGCTGATACTATTTGGGGCTATAGAGCTTCCTTTCAGAAAAGGATGAGGCCCTTTGCCACTGAAATGAGAGACTTACCTTGCCGAAATGCATGTTTCCAGTCAGACCCATGGAAACAACATATAACCAGGACATGTACTGGCAGACACGGAGTAACAGAAACCCAGAGCTGCTCCATAGAAACGCAATGTTACTAGAGGGCTTGGCAGAGAAGAGCCAGGAGATGGTTTGCTCTCTTCATTAAAGCCATTGTGATAAGCCTAAATGGGATTTCATCCCACTTCCACAGGGTGCTTTTGTGTTTCACATAAACAGCCAGAGCTGGCACTCATCTCATTCTGAACTCTGAGGCTGAGCTTTTCATGCCACTGTGAACTTTCAGAAGCCTCTTTCATGCCAAGATGCTGTGAAAACAAACAAAAAAACCCAAACAAAACAAAGAAGGAAGAAAAATCTCCTAAGCTGAAATGACTAAGACTCACACTACAAGGGAATTACATCACCAGCTCTTCTTTCTGAAGTTTGTGTGGTCTCCAAAAGGCTAATGTGTTTCCTATCCACAGCAGCTCCCGCGGTCTGACTCAGGTTTGCCTTGGTGGCTTTGCAACTCTCCATGATGCTGGCAATATTTTGTTCACAGATGTTTACCCATCCATTTTGTATCATTCCTTTTCCATCTCAAGCTGTCACAACACAGTGTCTCCAAGTGCCTATTTCAGCAGCCTTTAAGCTATTCCCAAGACATCTACGTGCACTTGCAATGAACTGTGCGCTTGCTGTCGGTGATTGCTGCTGAGGTGGTGCAGAGTACAGCAGTCTTGCTGTGTGTGCCTGTCCTTAACACAGCAGCCCCTCCAAATGCTGAGCACAGCTCTTTCTCCGCGTTACCTAGAGACAGTCGAGCTCAGTGACTGTCAGCAGCATCCTTTGCAATTCACAGCTTTAGACAACGCTACCGCAGGGTCACATTTTGAAAGCTGCTCCTCCCAGTGATGCAGCAATGACAGCCAATACCCTGTGTACTTTTCCTGAGGAAAAGCTGGCGTGTAGTCTTACAGGACTGATGTTGCCCTCTTAAATCCAGTTAGGGTATTCCAGAAGCATTTGGCATGGGTTATTTTGCCCAACTTTCTTGCTTCAGAGCCTGTGTTTTTGGAGACTTGCACCTTCAAAGCACCCAGCTCCTCTGACCCTGAGACTGCCCTTAGGTCAGGCTGAAGGGTCTGTCTGTGGTGTCTTGTCTTTGTCTGTCTCGCCTACTGGTAAAACTTTTCATGGCCTAGCGACCTAAGCGTATTCCAGGCTCTCCTACTGTGTTCAGTCCTTGCTGGTCTCTCCAAGCACAGCACAGGCATGTCTCCTCCTCCCCAGCTGCCCCAGGAGTTTCATGCTGTTGCACAATTCCTCACTGTGAGTGACATTTAAAGCCCTGGGTTGTTTGGGAAGAAAACACAAAAATCTAACCTCTAACTTTCCCCTGCTATACTGGGGTTCACCAGAGCACTCTCTTTTCTAGCAAGTAATAACTTTCTCAGAAAATCCGGGCAGCACAGGATGCTGTGCTCCCTGTTCCTGAACGTGCCCAAGGCACTCCCATACACAAAGCTACCCACAGGTACAGACAGGGCAGGCACCACAGAGAAACCTGCAGGGTCTGTGTCAGGTCCTCAGCCTGTGGACTGCGCTGTAGTCAAAAATCCACGCCGCGCTGCTGAGGAGACAGCAAAAGTGGCTTTTGTTTATTGATATGTAATGCCCAGGTACATCACATTGCCGAGTCCCTGCCAAAGCACGTGTTCCCGTCTGTCTCCCACAGGTGTATTGGGATCCTGGGCAGTCTGATCCCGTTTCCAGGAAAGCATTACTGGGAGGTGGAAGTTGAGGAAGATACAGAGTACAGAATCGGCGTGGCTTTTGAAAACACTCCGAGACATGGTTATCTGGGGGCAAACAACTCATCCTGGTGCATGAGGCATATCATCACACCATCGAGGTAAGGGCTGTGGAGGCTGCAGGTCTCCTTTGGGAACACCTCCTACACGTACACCTGCAGGCAGAGCTGCAGAGAGCTCCTAGCTGCAGGGGCAGCTAGATTTTATAGCAAAGCCCAGATCAAACGCTTTACCAGAGGCCTCTGACCATTGACACTGTGAACTGGTATTCGAAGGATACTGGAACCTTTAAGCAAATCCTCCTGCTTAATGGCACTCACACATTGAAATAGGCAGTTGCAGGAACAAATCTGAATAAAATCTGCATTACAGAAGTTAGATGTAAAGGCCTTGCTTTAGGTCACCGAAACCCCAGTGGGAAGACAGAGTAATAGATCCCGGTAACTTAGAAACTATATAACTAAAACCCAGTTGAATGCAACTGGTTTTGAGCTCTCTCCTACCCGTGGCAGTACCCAACAGCAGAAATGCCAGCTCCCCTTACGCCTCAGCTGAACCTGCTGGCTCTCCACGGACACCATTATATTAGCAGCGTTGCCTTTGACTCCGCATGAGATTCAGGCACCCTGTGAAGCACCCGGGAGCAAGAAAACAAGTCACACCTCCAGGCATCCCCAACATTACCTACAGCCTGTCTGAACGGCTCAGCCTGCAGGAGTTGCCAGCATGCTGCTGCGTCCCCTTGAACTGGGAGCCTGGGCAGCACAGGAGTGTCCCCAGCATGCAGTCGGTAAAGGGTAAGGATGGCACAGCACAGGCCAAATCTGCCTGTCCTCTGCCTGCTGGTAGGCAGGGAGGTTTCAGGTGCAGCTCAGTTGGCTGGAGCGCGCACTCCTCCCCAGGTGCCTGCAGCACAGCCAGAGCCCGTAGCAGTGCTGGCATTTGCCTCCCACGCAGCAAGAATTGCTGTTTAATGAGGAAGACCAAACGCACTAAAGCTAATGACTCCCATACACCGCAGGCAGACTAATGGGATTGCCTTGCTACACTGAGCTAAGAGGTACGCTGAGGTTTGTTCTTCTTCTGAAGCAATGAGCATGGATTTCAGAGAGGAAAGGGAGCTGAGCCACTGCTCAGTTTGAGTCACCATCATACCCATTTCTGCAGGGAAATTGTCTCAGGTTCCAGTGGTGTGGGTGGAGGTAGTTAGTGAAGAAGCTGGCCCTTATGAAATGCCAGATAACTCACTTCAGCCGAATAGATCTTCTCATTTCTGCTCAGAAGGGCACACGTTCCCTTAAGTCTCGTAATTCTGTTTGCAGTGTGCCACTCTAGGGAGAGCTGCTGGGGAACTGGTAGAGGACCTCAGCATTACTCGAGCAGTGACTACACTGAGAAGAGAGGGCTACCCTTGTGACAAAGCTGCTTATGTACCGAGCATCTTCCTGGCCTCCAATAATCCCCAGCACAGGAATCACAATTAAAAGATGTCACCCTCTACTAAATGAGCACGAACACTGAAACTTCCCCATCACCACCACCCTGGCGTAGCAGGGAGGGCTTGTAGGAAAAGCAGCCAGAAATGTCATTTAGAGGAGGGTTTGGGAAAAGCTGTCCAGTAGTCAGGAGGGTGCCTAGCCACACTGCGAGTCAGGCAGCCTCTGCCCAAGGGACTGCTCTCCCTCGGTGCTGCTGCCAAGGTGGGCATCAGCAGTTCCTGTCACACTGGCAGGGAAGAGGGCTCAGCACCACAGGCCTTCAGGGAGCAGGTGGGGAGTACAGCAGGGCCTGGAAGGACAGGACTGAGTCATCTCACCAACTCCCTCCTTGTCAGTGCCTCCAGCTGTCTCAGGGCAAGGCTGAGCGGATGCCAAGTGGTGTTCTGGGGCAAGCCTCACCGGCCGAACAGCACAGCCCCTTCATGGAGGAAGGGGCAACTTCAGGCTGTACCTAGTGGGGAGGCGCACACTGCCCTCCAAGACATGGAAAGAGCAAAAAGTCCCATTCTGTGTTCTGACCTTGTCCATATCTAAGGGCCACCACCCTCCCCATTCGCAGCCAGACTGGGATATGAAACAGGAGGCCTGTTCCATGGGTTAGAGGGGCAGGTCTGAGCACTGGGGTAAGGCTGTATGGAAGTGCAGAGCACACTGCTCCTCCACAAACACAGCCACTGCTCAAGCAAAGGGGATGGGACTGGGGCAGCACCCGCCAGGCACACAGGAGGGATGGGACTGCAAAGCAGGCAGCGTACCCTGAACACACCTATGTGCACTATGTGCTTGCCCCGGAGAGCAGCCAGGGTTTCCTCAGGTTTTTTGTCTTTCTTGCCTGCAGGCACAAGTTTGAATTCCTGCACAGTGGGATGACACCAGACATCAGAATTACTGTCCCCCCCAGAAGGATTGGCATCCTGCTGGACTACGAGAACTGCAGACTGTCATTTTTCAACGCTGACCTTGTCCAGCACCTTTACACATTCAACTCCTGCTTCCAACATTACGTCCACCCCTGCTTTGCTCTGGAAACACCTGCTATCTTACGAATACACACCGGAATTGCAACCCCCCTGTGGACTGCCCTCCCATAACCCGTGTTCTGCAGCTACATCTCCCTGCGACCTCTGTGGAGCAATGCCCTCTTCCAGCATTAATGGCCCTGCTGCGCTCCTATAAACCAGCTCTCTCCCATTAGAGAGCAACGCAACCCTGACCCAAAGCAGCTGCCAGGCCTGAGACCTTATGACACTTCCGTCCTCTTAGGCAGGGTCTTAGCAGAAAACCATTATTTTCACAAGATCCACCAGCATCCCAGAATTCTCCAGTTAGAAATGGATACCATCTTTCTCAGAGGTCACACTGTCACCACACAGCAGTGGCAGCTGGATCACAGGGCCCCCTAGTACCCATCTGATGCTGAGGGAATCCCCTGTTCCAGAGCAATCATTAATTACACTCTTGTGTCTGCTGAAGAGCTAAAAATTGAAAGAAAAACAAAACCAGCAAAAGGCATAACGACTGTACAGCTGCTAGACAGAGCTGAAAACCCTCCAACCATGAAGCCGATCTCACAAGTATTCTCGTTGCTACGAGCAGTCTGTGACACAAGATAATCAAATATGCCTCCCCTGTGTGTGAACTGTTTGCGCCTACCACACACAGTGAGGCTTTTTGAAACACCCAAACATGCACTACGGTCTGAAATATTAAAAAGATATTTTTACAGGATGCCCATGCTTCTCATTCATTCATCCAGGGGAAAACCAACCAACCAAACGAGACCTTCTGCGGTGCTGGATTGCCCCTACAGAGAAACCCAAAGAATCAGTTTGAGCTTGTTCTTTATGGCCACGCTCCCCTCCACTCGGGTATCTCCTCCACACTCACAGAGCTCTTCTCCCCCTCAGCACCGAAGAGTTCTCACCCCTGATGCTGTGCCCTGGAAGCTCTGGGTAACCAGTGGGGCTGGAAGCGCTCTGGCTCAGCACTCAGCAGAAACGTCCTTGTACAGGCTCTATTTCCAGATACCATGCAATTGGACAGGCACTGCCTGTCAAGCAGGCTCCTCAAGATCTAAACAGCCTCGTTCGTGCATGTCAAAACTACCTGAATTCAGTCAAGAGTCAGTAACAGAGCAGCTTTTCCAAAGATTTATTGCACATTCATTACACAAACCACTGGGTCAAGTTTCCATTCTAGGAGACAGTTAGGAAGGGGCCGCAGCCTCTACAGTACACAGGGTCTGCACAAATACACACAGCCTGGCAAAAACAGAGAGATCTGACGTAGAGCCACATGCCAAAAGCTTGTCTGTTCTTCCTCAAGTAACTTGTAAAAGTAAGTCTCCCCAAAGCAGGCTTTGCAGAAACCGTAAAACTGTCATTATGGCAGTGATCAGTACTGTCTTCCCTGGAATATCTACTTGTTTCACAAGCCTCAAAAGATTGGTTTAGACATTTACGTACAGGGTCATTTCTCAGGCTACAAGGAACTCCGGGATTTCCAGAGCAGAAAGGGTTGTTACGGTTGCTTTGTCAGACCTCCTGTAAGGCAGGCCCGAGAATTCCAGTTGCTATGTCTTGCAGCAGCACAACTTGGGTGCCCCAGAAACAGGTGACTGAGCCAGCACCCACTGCCAGGGCAGAGGGCAGGGGGTGGCCGTGTCAGCTCTGCTGACATGGGCAAGGCCACACCTGGGAAGAGCAGCTCAAGTGTACAGCTCCTCTACCAGGGAATGAAGTGGTCAGAAAACACCATTCTCTGCTTAACAACTGAGGGCCCAACTTCTACCCATGTTTTACCTTTACCTGCCAAAACTCAAGTGCCACATTCTTCTCTTCAAGTAGATACCTGAAAAACAACCAAGTATCAGAGCAGAGGTAGGAACCTCCCAACAAAGCCTTTAATGCAAAAAGACTGCTGGTGAACCCAACGATTCTGATGAAAGCAGATGTTCTGTGGTGAACAGTCTCACCGCTCCCCACCAATAGCTTTCACCTCAAGTGTTTAATCTACGCCAGTACCCTGGCGCCGGGACTAGCCATTCACCTCAGACAATACAAGAACCAATGCAAAATATTTCTCACCTGGTGAACCGTCCTGGGACTCCCCAGGACTCCACAACCCTCTTGCAGGGCTGCTGCAGGGACAGATTTGACAGACTGAGTCAAACATGAGGTGCTTGGACACCCCTGAAAGTGGTACTCTACAGGTACCGAACAGCTCCACCACTACCTTGCCAGCTGAATGAATCCGCTGGAGCACACAGGCCTGATGGATGGCTACGGAGCAGCCTGCCCAGCAGAGTACGACTGGGGTCATCGCCAGGCATGGTACAGGACAGCTAAGGCACCAACAGAACTTTCTGAAAAAAGAACAAATAAGCAGTAACTAGCTACTAAGTTAAAAACAATACAGGACATGAGTTTGCACATTTTCGGTTAAATAAAAGCTTCACCTGCCAGCAGCAACCCAGGCATATCCTTCCTTAGCAATCCCAACCCTGTCATTTAAATATTTATACAGCAAAGGAAAAGTAAAGAACAACTTGACACTGTGAATTACTTTTATATAATCCTTTACAGGGAGGCCACCAGTTGCACCACAGGGTCTACTGGTCAGACCAGTACAGCACCCAGCTCAAAGTTCACGTCCACCTCATCCTCCTATGTCAGTCCAGACAGGGGGCAAGTGCAGTACATCTGCAAACTGTGACGGCCAGACCCCATACAGGACTGGAAGCTGAAGCCAGGGGGAGTATCCTACCGAAGCTAAGGGCATTAACAGGTCCCACACAGTGCCCCAGCGCAGACTGACACCGAGTGTATTTGGTTTGTCCGGAGTTCTGGGTATAGCACTCATCTCAGCGAACTGTGCTGAGCTGTCCACCTCAGAGCTGTTTCTTTGCATTGAGAGGTGTCTCGGATGAGGCAAAACCAGTTCTCATCTCTGAACAGAGGAATGGAACTCTAGAACTCTGGCTCACTGCTAAACTAGATCACGTGAAAGGACAATAGTCAGTTAAAAAAGAGTTGTCCTTGTCTCTCACAGTGAGTTATGTGCTCCACGATGTTTCCTTCCTGGTACCCGTTGCATTTTTCTTCCTGTCCCTTTTCACTATGTGCATTTACAGGCACAGATCTTCCGTGCAGGACAGAAGTTCATGCTAGAGCTCTGATATCAGCACCTGAACCCCACTGGCTGCCCTGATGTGCAGCAGTGATCCGTGCACGCCTGCAGAGCTTGCAGCAGCAGGAACTGCCAAAGGATGAGAGCACCCCAACCACGCCTCACCCAGCAGCTAACTTTGCTCCCAGTCTTAGAAGGAGTTTCCATCTTAGGGTGGGCAAAAAGAATGATTTTTTTCCAATTGATTCCCTGCTGTTCCCTTGTGATTTAAAATATCAGTACATGTTGTTTCCACTACAGGACATCACACGAAACCCTTTCACCAGGCTGCCCCCGCGTAAACCAGACAGGTTTACACAAAGCGTTCACGGCTAAACACACAGTGCCCAGACTGGTCACCATCATCCTGCAGCACGTCCAGCATCCCTCCTCACCCAGTCCTGCAGCTGGGAACAAAGGGACCCCCGGGCCTGTGAGCAAAAACACACAGGAGAGAGAACGTCAAAAGCACTAATACAACAGGCAGCTGAGAATATGGTTTAGTGTGCTTGATTCAAACCAAACACACCCACAACTTTCTGCAGACACACTCAGTTTTAACTTGCACCCTCTAATTGCCACCAAAACCTTGTAGGTAGACGAAGTAGGTCCTGACTTTACCTCTCAGGCAGGCCTTGCTCTTCCACCCTTTAATATAGGAGGATAGTATCAGTGGAGTCAATATAATGTCACTGGCTCCACTTTCTTAGTCCTCCAGATTAATCTCCGTAAGAAGCTCCTGGCAAGTTTCAGGAACTGACTGTGCTCTCCCAAAGGCGCTTAGGAGGTGCCTAAGCACCCAGCCTGCCTTCCCGCCTGGAAGGCAATTAATTCCCTGCTCTCCCCCTCAAACTCGGCTCTATCTCTGTCGCTGCCCACTCCTGTTTCCCGACAGGACCCAGTATGACTCAGTGCAACGCACAGCAAAGCGGCCAGGGACCACGCAACGGCAAGGCTCTGCGTCCCGTTCAGCTCGGGACCGGGCCTCCACTGTCTCCCCGCGCTGTCAGGGACAGCCCGGGACACAGCACGGACTGTCCGTGAAACTTCTGCCCGCTGCAGTTAGGCTGGTGTGCCAGTGTATCTTCGGACTCGGATGTCGTGGCTCCAGCTCACTTAAACCTTCTCGAAAAGGCTTGTTTTAAGCTTCACTTGTTCTGATGCAAGCAACGCT
>NW_010403037.1:14839-26104 GCF_000710305.1 Buceros rhinoceros silvestris | reverse complement strand
CCCCCCCGACCCATTCCAGCCATCTAGCATCTCCTTCTTCGAAAGCAAGAGCACCACAAAGCAATTCGGACCGGTTCTGTTCCCCCGGCTCCAAGGGTCTCTTTTTTTTTTTCCTTTTATAATTTCATGATTGTTGCTTGGTATTTCAGGACCAGGAATGTGACAGTTTGATGCCACAACAAGCTCCATTAGAATTTGGACTTCAGCAAATCCTACTTAAATCTTGCTTCTGACAACAACTTGGTATTAACCCCAAAGAACAGATATGCACAAACATTCTCCCCAAAACATTATGTGTTCCTGTCATTTTTAATTGCCAGATATTTTAAGCGCACAAAACAACACTGAAAACGTGCTTGCTTCCACGCTGCCAGTGATGGCAGCGGAGTGCACCACCAGGTACCAGCCACATCATTAAAGACCACACAGAATCACTTGCAGTCATTTGTGTTGGGTTTGTGTTTGGCAGGGTTTCAGTAGTGGGGAAGATGCTGCAGGCATGGCCCCTGTAAGAAGCTTCATGAAAAGCTCCCCTGGCTCTAAGCCGGCCAAGGCTGAATCAATCACTGCCTCTGTGATAAACATATTTAAGGGGGTAAACCTGTTTAGCAACCTTTTGTTTTGGGCGCTCTCTTTTGTTTTGGAGGGGGTAGGACAAAGAGGGAGACAACCCATGCGGACACCCAGTTCACAGAGGAAGAAGGTGGGAAGACACTCCAGAGCAGCCATGTCCCTTCAGCCCATGGCAAAACGGCAGGCTGTACGCAGTCCACGAAGGGGCCCATGCTGGAGCAGGGGCCTTGCAGTCCTCAGAGATCACTGGTGGAGAAAGGTGCCTGAAAGAAGCCATGACTCTGAGGGAGACCCGTGCTGCGGTGTTTCATCGCTGCGAGAACTGCTGCCCATGGGAGACTCCCACACTAGCTGGAGAAGTTCATGTAGGACTGTCTGCCATGCGAGGGAGATGCCACACTGCCACAGGGGAAGACTGTGAGGTGTGTTTCCCTTGAAGAGGAAAGGGTGGCAGAATCAACATGAAGCAGACTGGGACTAACCGTGACCCTGATCCTCCGCCCTCCCCTGCACTGTGTGGGAGGAAAAAGGTAGCAAAGCTGGACCTGGGAAGAAGGCAGGGGTGGGCAGAAGATGTATTTAAGATCCTGCTGTTTTTCTCACTGTCCTGCTCTGATTGGATTGGCGATTTGGTAGTGGTTTCGTCGTTTAAATTAAACTGATTTTGTTTCCTCAAGTTGAGTCTGTCTTTTGCCCATGACCATAACTGAGGATGAGTGAGCGCTCCCTGTCCTTTGTCCTGACTCAAACTGTTTGCCATATTTTTGCCTTCCTGGAGAGAGAAAGAGTGGCTGCATAATGCTTGGTTGCCAGCTGGGTCTAAACCATGACATCACTATAGTGTGTTCAAAGTCTGCATTTAAACATTCCTCTCATCTTAAAGTTATGATCAACTACTTTCGCAAATAAGGAGAGATATGGAAAGATAGGAAACTTTTATCTCGCTAGCTAACTGTTCTGAAAACAATGAATATTTCAATAACCAGCTGAAAGCCTCAGAAGTGAGTTTGTCCTGCAGACATCAAATTGCCTCTGAGATTTTTTTTTAGTGACCCTCTTCAGGTATAGGAGATGTGCCTGCATTGCGTTGTTCTAACATCTTTACGGAGATGGCCCAGCAGCTCTGACTGCAATCCCAGGGACTCTGTCAGCCAGGGTGGCTCCCAGCCAACCTTTCTTTTGCAGGTAGTGACTCCACTCTCTGACACACTGAACACAAAAGACTGGATGACTGTGTTACAAACTCACATGCTGAACTGTTAGGCTTTGAGTGCATGGATTAAGTCAGTTCAAAAAGTAACCTGTAATTTCAGCCATCCAGCCACGTAATTCCAGAATCTCAGCTTGAGGTACTAGGTAAGTACTACCAGCTTGCATTTATGTCATGGAAATTAAGCTACATTTAAAGCCCGTACTTAATGAAAATAGTATTTTAGCTCACAAACTCTCCCACCTGGAGAATGCTATCATCCACTACCTACCAACCCACAGTCCGTAAAACTGCTGCAAAACTCAAAACAGTGTGAAGCTCAGTCAGCAGTTAGTTCACACTTCACAACCAGCAATAATTAAAAATATGCAAATCGGATGCCATTTGATATGGTCGTTCATGCAATACCTCTTCTCCTGCCACATAAGGGATGGAGGGATCAGACCCAGCCTGCTATCATCAGCACATGATTGTCCAACTGCTAGCACTGCACATTAGGCAGGAGGAACCAACTGCTTGGAGCGCAGTGTCAGACTTAATGTCGTGACCCGGCCCAACATAAGCATCCAAGGACTATGTCACAGCATGTACACTTTATCGATCACGTAACAACTGCAGCTCCCTGCAGCGAACCATCCACACGCTGCGTGCAGCAAACAAATCAAATTGCTCAGATAATTTCAGTTGGTCTAGGAATTGAAAAGTCACATCCACTCTTGGAGAAGAAAAGTGCAGCATTACTTCCTACTAAGTAGACACGTGAATTAACCATTTAATCAGTTAAGGGATGCCTGTTGCTCCAAAAGGATCACAGAGCTGCCTGCCTGCAAAACAAGAAGGGGCTTCCTAGTTCTTGTTACACAAATCAGTTAACATGCAATGAGGGCAAGTGCTGATCTTTTGCAGCGGCAAGAAAACCGCAGAAACCCACTGCTCTCCTTCCAGCCACACAAAGAGGAACCCAAATAAATTGCAGGGAAGGAGATGAGAGGGAGGGAGAGGAGAAAGCATTTAAATCTGCGGTCACATGGATGTCGTAGCTTTCTGCAGGCAGCTGGGTGAAGCCCAGATTAGCAAGGTATTAACAAAAGCAAAGCAGTAACACCCGTGAGGTGCAGCTCAAAAATAGCTGAACTCTGACCTGCCTCACCAAGCAGATCAGAACTCCCTTCTCCCAGAAAGGCTGTTGTCAGCAATGAAATCGCAGCTCTGCTGACTGGCGGTAAAGGATGAGAGATCACAAGAGAAGTGGAGCACGGCTGGAAAAAGCTGCTGAGGTGGAAGCTAAAAGATCAATGGTAAAGTAGATAATAAAGAAGCAGCAGCCATGCAGGAGAGCACAATACTGCCTTGAATCAACCTTCAGCTGCAAGGTGTAAAAGGCTCACTGGGAAGAAGCCCTTCCCGTAAGTAAATACTCAGAAGATGAGCTCTCTAGAGATGTGCAGCAGGATGCAATAACCTTGCTGCATACCCGATTAAGCAAACAAAGCAAAGGAATAACAATTACACTGATGTTTCTAATGCGCAGGGGCACATCCAAGCAGCAGAGCTGTTAGGATGTTACGGTACTCCAGAAACTCATCTGATGAGGAGCAGGACACAGATAAAACCCTGTCCAGCCACCTTGTGACAGGCTCCATGACGATGCAGCACTCACTCAAGGCCTGGCAAATGTATACAGGCTTCCTAAATATGTTACTGAAGAGAGTATTTTGAAGAGTACAGAACAAACAGGGGCCAGCCTGACATAGCTGCTGCTTTACCTACTCATCCCATGGTTATACTCATCCTACAGGAGTATCCTTGAGGAGTGTTCTGACATGCATCTTTTAGGTAAATCCTAAGAATATCTTCAAGATGTTTAAACATGATAAAATACGGTATTTTAATAAGAGGCCATAAGAAAAAAAATCTTCTGTATAGAAAGATCATGAAAATTCACCATCAGTCCTCCAGTACTGCCAGGGCTTTGTCTGCAAGCAACACAGAGCTGCTGCTATTACATTTGCCAGGAAAAAAGTAGTATTTTGGAAACAGTAAGATCAAGTACTGCAAAGTGTTCATAGCAAAGGATTTTAAACAGTCACAGTAATTTGCACATCGGGTTTCTTGGGTTTTTTTGTTGTTGTTGTTTGGGTGGGCTTTGGCAGGGTGAGGGTGGAGCTGCACTACCAGAGGTTACACATAACATACACATGAAGGTTGCTTTAAGAAGCAAATGTTTTTATCTGTCCTTAGGCACTCCAAAACCTTTTCATTAGGTCTGAAAATACCTAGGTTGGCAAATATTTAACATGGGCAAGGGGATAATAGTACCATGGCAGAAATCCCAATGAAATATGCAGCTCACTCTACATGGCACCACAATAGCACTGGGGGGGTGGAAAAAAGTATCTTATTATAGGTTTTATTTCATGTCACTAGTGAAACAATATAGGAACTTGATTTAATTTGATCCTGAGACAAACATGTGCTTGTCTGAATTGCTCTTCAGCAGCTAAATTACAAAAGCCTGACCTCTCAGCCATAGCCCAGGAGCAGACCAGCATCTCCCATCAAGTACAGGCAAACAGAACGGCTGGCATATGAACCAGGCTGGGTGCACATGGGTAACACAGGCTGTCTCATTCCCAGCTGAAACACAAGACATGCCACGCACACAGCACCATATGAATTAAGATTTAAGGAGAAAAATGCTGATCGCAGACCAGAAAAATCAGCAGCTATAGGACAGCACAAAGGTATCGCAACCCTATCTGTTTCAGGGATTTCTTGCCCTCCCTGGAGGGCACAACATGATCTGCAGGAGATGGGTTGTCAACAGCAGGGCTGAAGGCTATCTTTACTTTCTGGAGGAGTAAAGAGAAATAATCAATATCTAGAAGGACCCTAAGAGCAGTACAGCCACTGGGGACGGGAGCATCATGCAAGCAGTGCCAGTCCCAAAATCAGGAATTTTCCATTTCCTTAGTTCCCTAAAAGTACGTTTTTGCCAAGTAACCCATTTCCTTACACTCTTTATTAAATAAAATATGAAAGGCAGGCAGAGACATAAAATATAAATGCATACACTTTCATAAGCAACAGGCCCTGTTATTGTAGCTGCTGCATAAATCATTGAGGACAATGGGAGCAATGTCCCCTAATGGAGGGCACAGAATTCAGGGTCAGTTAGCAGGGAAGTAAGTTTCATGTTAACAAGTGTTGCATTTATATTCATCTCTGTGATCCACACTGCCTAGAAATAGCAGAAACCGCTTTGGTTCATTTATTATTTAGTCAGGTCAAACAGGTGAAAGACAGATTCAAACATCAGATGAATTTGCTGTGGATCACTACCCGTCTTGCACTGGGATCACAGGACACTCACCAGTTTGGTAACTGAACAAGAATGGCTGAAGCCATCCTTTCATCATTTTTCACTGTAAAAATACCTGAAGATAGGATGGTAGTTATGAATTGCTCTGTGGAAACTTATTGCTGTACCTGTTTTCCAGTACTTTGCTATGCACGTGAGCACAAACACAATGTTTTTAGTTTCAAGTGTTAGCAGTTAGAAGTATTGCTTTGGCAAATTTCCCTGGGGAAAAGTAATAGCTACTGAAGGAAGACTTGCCCCTAATCACTGGCATCTCCTTTTTATTTTTTTTTTTCAGACAGCCGACTGACAAATAACACTGTTGCAGTGTTCTTGTTTTCAATGCACCACATCTTTCCCTTCTCATATTTGCAAAACTTGACTCAAAAGGCACAGCAGCTTTCAAACAACTGGTGGCTTGCACCTCAAAGTTCAGTTGTGAAAACTAACTGTGTCTCTAGTTGAAAACCACCTTTCATATTGAAAATTAGGATGTCGTCTGAAGTATTTTCAGACTACCTTTTTTACTACTCCGTATTTGCAAACTGGACTTGAAGCGGCCTTTAACTTGCAGCCAGATGAACAAGTTCAGGGTGAAGACTGTGCTTAGCTGTATTAAAAATTTCTGTAGGGTAGGACTGTGCAGGACATGTGAAGCTCCAAGACAGCAGTGCTCAGGTCTTTAAGGAATTCCATACTACTCTTCCCTACCATACAGGACTATAAAACCTCAACAGGTCCCTGCTGAAGCTCCAGAAACAGCAGATCTGACCCAAACATGGGGAAACCCCAAAGCCACGCATCAGCTCATGGTTGCCCCTTCCTCCCTTGATCATTCAGAGGTTCAACAGAACTGAAATGCCATCTTCATACTCAAAGTCACTTCTGAGTATAAAATCACTTCTGTTTACCTATTTTGACATTCACTTATAGACAAGAGTTCCTCCCTATTTCCAAGCTAGATTTATTGATGCAGACCCATGATTCATCAGTAGAGCAAGCTGTAGGAGACAAACAGTATTCCACCGGAATCTAGCAAAATCAGGAAGAGAAGTCACGAGTATTCATCCCAAACCGAGACCTAGACAATAAACAGTATGGGTGTTCATGCTCTCTGTAGCTCTTTCCTTCCTTATTTTTCCTTTCATCAACGTAGTGTCTGCTCTCTACTCCCTCCTTTCCCCCATCCTCTGCAGCTTCTTTCAGCCTCATGTATCAAACTCGCACCAGCTGAGCAGCACATGCTCCAGATTAAAGGTCATCAGGCTTAGGAGAAAATGGAGCAGCTGCTTAAACCAGGGCAGGGCAAAACTGGCACCTGAATCTGAGGGCAGAATATTTAATATAACTTTGTGACAGAGGCAACAGTGCCAGCAGCCCAGTGAGCTCCAGCAGCCCAGTGAGCTCCAGCAGCCCAGTGAGCTCCAGCAGCCCAGTGAGCTCCAGCAGCCTCTTCTTCCTTCTCCCCTTCTAAGGGCTTTTAGAAGAAGGAGAATCAGCCTGAAAGGATCCCAAGAACTGTAAACAGATAATTGGCCCTGTTCATCAATTAGCTCAGCCTGCACTAAAATGATGGCTCAATTATGCCTGGGGAGACTATTACAGAACATTAAACATTAACAAAAGTCCGAGTCTGCATTACTCTTCTCCCAGATAATTCAGTAACCAGTTCAGTAACTGAGCGCTTTTAGCTTAAGTAACCTTGAATTATTGGATCAATTCTTTTCCCACCTTTCCCTCATAAGCTGCAAAAGCTGGGCCACCACATACAGCAACCGGGGCTCATCTGAAGCAAGGAGCAGCTTGAGAAATCACACTGTTCTCAGGATTGACAGAGCTTAAAAAAAAAAAAGCAACACCACCACCTCACCCCAAACGCCCAAAACCAAAGACAAGAAAAAAAGCATTAGCAATCAAACTTTTCAAAGAAAATAAGTTTCCTTAACTGGCTTTTGCCCTTATTTAAGGAAAGGCAACAGAAAATATACCCAGACAAAGTTACAAGGACCAGTGATATCCACAAGGAACAGCGATAAACACTGAGTGAAGAGCTGCTGACAAAACATTGTACAACATCCACTCCCTGAAAGCAATGCTTAAAAAGCTTCCGCTTACAAAGCACAAAATATATCCATCCTTGGCTTCACTACTGACCGCCTTTCTCCTGACACTTTACGTGCTTATCGCAAAATAAAGTCTTATAAGAGTGTGATATTTTAATCAAGCCAGACATGGACACATTGTAAGGGGAATTGAGGCCCCAGTATTTTTTATGTGTACTTTTCCAACTACTCAAACTCCCCCTATAAACTACCAGAACACATACAAACAGCAAAGTAAATCTCCCTAAGGCTTTGTACTTTACTTGGTAGACAAACCTGAATTAGCTTAGCCTCAACTAGAAGTAGCAGCAAGCATGCTGCAGCTATGATTTTAAACCTGAGCCGAGCATACAGAAGAGCTGACATTACAGATGCAAAGCGTTCAGGCTGCTCACCT
Source organism: Buceros rhinoceros silvestris (assembly GCF_000710305.1). Classification (NCBI taxonomy): domain Eukaryota; kingdom Metazoa; phylum Chordata; class Aves; order Bucerotiformes; family Bucerotidae; genus Buceros; species Buceros rhinoceros. Next base: position 18,461 of record NW_010403037.1, on the reverse strand, counting down.
GAATTCAGCTCCAGCCCTTGCACACCAAACTTGGATTACCTGCGCCAGCAGAGTTCAACAACCCTTTTGTCAGAGGCATCTCTCCCTCTGTGTCACATATCCCCTCCCTGCTCTTTTGCACTTGAGTGACTGCATAGTGGAAAAACTCTTCCCGGTTTTCTGCTGGGCTGGGCAGCCAAACCAGCCAGCTGCACAGTCACACAAGCATAGGAAAGTCCTTCCCCTTTCGGTAGCAGCAGCGAGCTGTAAGAGCAGCTCAGCTATATGTTGAAACCGTATCTCAACTTTCCTGATCTGCCTTTCCGGTTTTGATCTGTCATTTCCCCCACCTTCTCTGCCATGCAGTGCTCCATCAGGCCAATTTTTCCCAGCAAAAAGTCACCCACGGGCCAGCAGCAAGTGCACAAGCACCAGCAGAGAGGCTCTCAAACACTACCCTGAACTCACAGTTCAAGGCAGCAGACAGGAAACAGGGCTCTACCTTTCCCTGTCCCCGCAGCCTTGACGGCTTTTACTGAGCTCAGAGCATGGCAACCCGATTTCTCCAAAAGACTGCTGCTCTCCTGGCTCACAGAAAGTGGCTGAGATTCTAATCAAAACTTGAAGGAGAGAGGCTTAAGAAAAGATACAGAGCATGGACCCACTTCTGCACAGAGCTGCCTAGGCCATCTCTTGCAGGACAAAGATGGAGGGACCAGGGCTGCCTTCTGCAAGCCAGTGTTACCATTCAATATAGCACTTGGGAGCACTTGCTGGGATGTCCCCAGTAGAGAGACCTCCTTTGACAAACTCACATCTCTTGGGGAAAGGTTTGGATTCATCTTCTCCTCAAGGTTTGGGCATCTCCTCCTTCAGGTACTTGGCATTAGGTGCAACACAGACACAAGGTGAAATCTGAATTCTCTCCTCACATGGTAGAACAGCTTTAAAAAAAGCTCAGCTTTAAAAAGATAACGTGCAGCCACCCTGTAAAGTTAGCCAAGCAAACAGGTCACTTTCCCGAGCAGCAAGAGCAGTTTTGAGCTTTCACATGTGGGATGGAAACCCTGGGACACAGAGCACAGACTACACAAGGTGCTGAGCCACACGAAATGGCACAAAGCCACTCAGGCTACTGAGTTCAGGGGTTTTTGTACGGTGAGGTACAGGTTTCTAAGCTGCACTATCAAAGGTCTTTTTAGGACCAGGCATCTTCAGAGATAAAACTGAAAATCTCCAGGCAGACCTTTAGCCTAAGACAGCTGGGCCTATAGCTCAGCACCTAAAACAGACACAGCTTAGGGAGGACAAGGCACAACTCTGACGCTGATTCAGGGAGCTTATGAGTTTACCTGGAAGATCTGAGTCATAGTCTTTGATTCGGGCAACTGGAATAGCTTAAGCCTGTCTTGAGCTAAGCCCTTTTGTTCAAGCAACGGCTACAAATATGGCAAATAAGCCTACTTTTGCTTTTCTCCATATAACATTTTTATTTTCTATACTTCAAATTACTTCCACAAAATAGGCTTACTGCAAAAACAATCGATCAAAACTTACATAAATGCAGACAGGGCTCTACAGATTAAAAGTATCAAATGCCTTGGAGAAATCCATTTCTTACATGCCTACAGAAAAAAAAGTAAGGCAAAACAGAAGTCTGGTGTGGATTTAAGCAGGGCACAGCCCACAGCAAATCCTCCCAGCTCAAACAGATTAGAATCACAGGATCCCAGGAAACAAAGCTGCTGAGCAAAACAGCCCACCACTCAAACGCAGGTAAAGTTTTCATTACTGAGTTACAGTATTTACAGGTAGGTAAACAGCAGAAACTGATGTGATTCAGCAAGTGTCACGCTGCTGCTGTGGCCAGGGAAGAGAAACCCCATCAGGAATACAATGGCCCGCATCCACATGTAGCACAGGTGGTAGGTAGGTCTGAGTATCTCTTTCCCACTACACGCATCAGCAACAGCCCAAAAAAGCACAATGCTCTTGTTGATTTGTGCATGAGGACACATCCTGGTTGCCATTTTCTGCAAAACTCCTCCTGGCCTCAATTTATTTCAACAAAGACATGAAACACTGATCCCCTCCCAAAACTGCTTCGAGTCACAAGCGAAATAAAAGCATTATTCACCTACACTTCCACGGCACAACAGCAGTGTACGAGCTGATTCCACCAAACAGCTGATTTCCACCAATACGCGCTGTATTTGCCCCCTCTGCCTTAATTTGAGCTACTGTCTTAGGAAATCACTTTGTTCTTTGTGCATGGGGAGAAGGTCCTCTCCCACGCTTCATCCACCGGACTACATCACTATACTTACCAGCACAGAAAGCATGACAGTTGCACACACCCTTGCGCAAAACCAAGATCTGCAAGTAGCTTCACTTCTTACCTCTTGGAAAAGGGGCATTTCAAAAGGTCAGAAACCTCTTCAGCAGCTTTTGCAAGCACTGAAATCGTGTTAATGATTTACCTGACAGTGCTGTAAGCAGGTATTTGATAAGGGTGTGTTTTGTCACGGTCTGCTTCTCTGCCTTCGTCTACATAACCAAAGTAGGCATGGTATTACTTGACAGGATAGGAAGAAATTAATGTTCCTCTAAACTCGCTTATCCCATCTCACTAAAAATATTTTTTATATATACACACATGCACATTACACACAAACTGACTGAAAAACCAATGCCTGGAATAGCTCTTCCCTGTGTGTACATGCGTGTATATATACACAAATAAATATATATAAACACACAGAGAGATGAATTACTACAGGCATAAGCTTTTAATTTCTTCCCCAAAAGTAAGGTAAAACAAATTGTTCAACTCATCACTACAAAATTTCCAGATTAAAGCACGCAGTTTGAAAGACGTTTACAATGAGAAGAAAAGGCAGCTATGCCAGAAATGCACAAATAGGATCGAATACCATGGAAAGAATCATTTGAGTATCTAAGCCACAGCTTATGGATAAAGTTATATTCCTCTTTCTCAAGCTCATCAAGAGGATTTCCGCGGTTTCCTCATGACTCACTGTGTTCCCCTACACACCCAGGGCCACTCTCCTCTACCATGGAAGCATTCAAATTTTTGGGTGGAGGGTGACACGGTGACACATACAGAGAAGCACAGATGCACGGCATCATGCTTCTTCCTAAGTACAGCTGCTAAAAAAAAAAAAAATCACAAGAAGTCACAAACGCCTTCTTGCTCTTACTGTTTCATACAAATACTCATTACAATTGCCCTGGGGATATTTGGCAGCAATTAAAGAGTGGGTTAGGGGTGGGAAGAGGTGCCCAAGATGGCAAAAGGGCAGAAGCTTGTCCCTGACTTTCAGTTTGTGCAAGCAAGTGCCACTGCCACACCACATAACTCTGATTACCTTGTACTGGTGTGCTGCAAACAAATCCTCCAAACCTAGAAACCACAGACGGACTACATCGTGCCTCAACTGTCCATCCACAACGAGAGGCGAACCCATCTGATGGAAACACGCCAGATGAAAGGCACAGTTCAGGGGGACAAGACAGGGGTACTCACTGGCTGGTTAACTGCTATCCTAGCTGCTGGCAGCTCAGCTTTTTTTTGGGGGGGAAAAAAAAACCCCCCCCAAAAAAAAAAAAAAAAAAAAACCCA
>NW_010403037.1:14487-14782 GCF_000710305.1 Buceros rhinoceros silvestris | reverse complement strand
CTGGTTAACTGCTAGCCTAGCTGCTGGCAGCTCAGCTTTTATTTGGGGGGAAAAAAAAACCCCCCACCAAAAAAAAAAAAAAAACAACCAACAAACAAGAGACTAACCGCAAGCCTGAGCACCACTTTAAAAATAAAAAATTCCAAAAGCCATATTTTAGATCTTATTACATCTGAGTCCTCCTGCACGCTTCCAAAACACAGCCTCGGCCCTTCACCAGCAGTCAAACACGCCTTCTAACTAAAACGGGATCATCCAGAGCCAGAGAGCTACTCGCTCACGGAGATCAGGGGGC
>NW_010403037.1:8642-14386 GCF_000710305.1 Buceros rhinoceros silvestris | reverse complement strand
GGGGAGAAAGGGCAGCCAGCTTCCCCTACCAGGCAGACGTGACAAGAAGAGAGAGATTCAGAAGCAAAGCCTCTGCAAGCCGAAACGTTTTACGATCCCTCTGCCATTTCGACAGAGCAGCTCCGGGACCTTTGGGACTCTGGGACCTGAAGATCTCGCTGGCGTCTCCTCTGCAAGCCGAACTTCCTTCAAATTAAAAGTTGCCTTTCAGTTTACCTGTGCCAGCAGCATAGTGCCAGCTTCACCAGTCCTGCTCTCCCCTCTGCTCACCAGCCCTGTGTGGGAAGCGCCTCAAAAGGAAAATCATGAGAAGTAAATGGTGTACCGGAGGCAATGAAGCAAACGCTCGCCTGCTGCCACCGCCGCCGCTCCTTCCCCAGCCACGCTGCCTTGCCTTGCTGAGTGCGTCAGCAACGGGCGAGAGGAGGAGACGGAGGAGGGACAGGAGTACCAGCCTGGCCAGAGGACTACAGTTTCTTACAGCAGCTGGTGTAACAAACTTATAACAGCTCTGGCTTTTACCAGCAAAATAACAGCTAAATTGGGAAGAAATAAAATTATCATACGAATTTAGGTCTACCGATTCTTAATGCGTGCAAGTAACCCAAAGCAAAGCCTTACATTAGCATTACTTTTGAAAGACTCAAGATGACACTGTGAAGTGAAAGTCAGTGCTAGGAGGAAGGACTCGCTTTCCTATCCTGAAAAAACTTCACAACAAAAAAAGTCATATATCACCACACTCAAACAAAGCAAAACCACAAATTCCCCAACCTTTCAATTAAGTTTTTGGCTACATCCCACTGCTGTCCCGAGCAAGAGAATCCCTGGGTAGGCAGCACCACCCAAGGGCATGCATGTGTCCAGCCTTTATCCCAAAAGACACACCAAGGACTGGAAACGCAGAGACCCAGGAAGGTGTGCAGCTCCTGCACACGAACACACAGCATGGCAAAGATTGGTGAGCGTGAGGGGGAAAGGAGGACATCTACTGGCCGTTCACCTCGGGACAGCGGGGAGCTCCACGTAACTGAGTACAAAACCACAACACAAAGCAGACTGAAGCCACATGTGGGAAAGGCTGATGGGATAAGCAGCACTGGCGGAGTGTTTTCCAGCAGCTTACGTGAGAGCAAGGACTCTATGCAGTCCACTGGCTGCTGTACACAAAAGAGATACTGTCCAGAAGTGAAATCAGAAGCACATGAAGTAGCCTGCTTCCACTCCGCAGATAAAATAATGTGGAAAAAAGAAACAGAAACCAGCATTAACAAACAGCAGCATGGGGTTTTCTGAACTTCATCCCACGACAGGGAGCCTGTTGCCAGTAATATTGAGCCACATCAAAGGAATACAGGGTGGAAAAAGTATTTTCAGAAGCTGCACACAAAAATCCTTCTGTACTAATCTCGTCATACAAAGACTATTTTTAAGGAGTTGGTTTGGGGTTTTTTTAATAGGTATATGCCCCTGGACATGGTCCACCAATCCTTGTTCCTAACACATGTAGACACCCAGGTATCAAATGAATTGAGTTCATGATCAACTCCTCCACAAAGTCCAGAAGCCAAAAGAATCCACTGGTTTGTCAGTAACCTTCAAATACTGGTGAGGAGAGGGGTGGGGAGAAGGTTTTGATGGAGGACTCTGAACATCAAATTGTATGTCTTCAAGGAGAACACCGGAAGTATTTTGTCATGTTAGTAAGCCCAGCCAATTCCCCTGACTTTAACTGATTTCCAAAGTCTTTTGTTTTAAAGAAAAACCAAAAAAGCCCCACTTTGCTTAAATGGCCCAACTTGCCCCTTTCTCAAATAGCTTTTTCCTTAATTTAAGAACTAAAAACAACATAGGCTCATTCTCCTTTTCCTGTGAGTTGGGAAAGTAGAAAAATATCCACAGGTTTGAATATTAGTTAACTTTGCTAAAAATGCCTTTGCCTGCCCTGCCCTTGAGTATCGCTTAAAGCTCTACATAAACAGCAGAAACAGAGTGTTATGTCCCGCCCTTGCTCACCAGCCCCTTCATCACTTGAAGAATGCAAGGCTGAGGCAGAGGGTCTTATCACCTGACGCCTCATTGTTTGGGACAAGATAAAGGGGAGAAGACTATTGTCTCTGCAGCCACGAGGGAGGACATCGCCTAACAGGACCTGCGTCATAAGATACAAGAGATAATGACCAGCCCCCCCCGAACTGCGCCTGCTTCATAGACCGTTGAATATCACTTTCTCCTCCCAGGGGAGGCATGAGTCCGAGTTAATGAGACATGCGATGCATGACGTTGTGTGACCTGTCACATGTAAGAAGACTGCGCATGTGCAAAGGGGAGGAGACCTAATTTACATCAGGAGCGGGAGAGTCTAATCCATATGTGCCAGGCGGTTGAGCAATCCTTTGAGTATGTACGTTCTACTGCTTTAAATAAGAGGCCAACGCCACGGCGTGGTGTGCAAGCATCCTTAGGGTACCTGACCCTCGCTGCACCCAACCCTACAGAGCTGAAATCACAATAAACAGACCTGCCTCACAATCAGTTTTGATTGCGGAGTTTTTCCGCGCATCACCTGCAGATCATCATTAACATTGAAGCTGGTGGACCCCAGCTCAAGTGAACTAACCATCAGATTTCCTTTTCCATAGCTCATTTAGAAGGATTTTAACAGTTAAGCTGCCCCTCCAGCAGGCTGGAGAGTTAAGTCCAACTCAGATTTTAAATAAAATCGTTTGAGGTGAGGTGGGAAGTGTGGACCGACTAGTGAATTCCCTATGCCTTTTTTCCAGCAGTCTTTTAATAATTGTCCTTCACAGCACTCAATAGATGCATCTGCCCACTTCCTAGGAGGGATTCTGGAGCAGAATTAGTAATTACTCATTACCAAAAAATTTCTTAGATATAATTCAATCCGTACCATTTCTGTAAATTCCTCCAATTGAGCATACATGCGAGGAATCGAAGAGTTAATTAGAGGACGCATTACAGAACATGGATTCCTTGTTATGTAGATGACACGACTACTTTTGGCCAAGACACACCTCATGGGATCTGGTGAGGACAGAGGCCAAATTAACTCACTTCTGCCAATAAATGCATTCGTATTTGACAAAAATGTTCTTTTATTACTCTAGGAGATCTTACCTTCACAATTTTATTCCCCCAGTGATGCACCGCTCTATGGGTTCAGTGACCTCAAGGCACGTTAACAAAGCTAGCTCTGTTTTCCCATGAGTGAGGTGGGGCCAGAAGGAAGAAAAGACACAGTCTAACGAGTATTACAGGTAATTAAAAGTGAGCTTTGGGAACACCTTTTCAACATGTTTAACCATTATGCATTTAAATATTGCATGTGTCCAGACAGATACAACTTAATACCCTGTAAAGCCCTAAACAAATAAAAAGAAACATAGGTAATGAACTCTTCCAAAGTCTGTGCAAAAGGGTTGGGTTTTTTTCTCCTACACAATCTGGCCAGGACAATTTTAGCCTATGGACTAAAACGGAGGACAGCCTGATCTGATTACATCATTTTCCTTCTATAGAACTGAACATCTGGGTTTACCATACTCGGTTAAGTGGCTGCTGCTCTACTTCATCACCACCTTCCCGCATCATGCTTCAATATGAGGATAACAATCACCGTAGAAAGACCTGAGGAAGACAGACGGCCACCAAGGAAGAGACAGCCACCAAGGGTCGACTCGTTTGCTTCTTTCCTGATGAAGACACGAGGTATGTGACAGGACACTAGATTTGAGGTTGACTGCTGGTACTGAAGAAAAATAGCTACTACCAAGCTTTGGTTCTAATCTTTCTCGGCAATTCAAGCACCACATGCACTGGCAAGAAAGCATCCTTCCAAAAGCCTTGCTGGGAAAAGGTCTTCCTTGCCTTGACAGCTGAAATCTACACCAAAACCAGTCAGAGCAGGCAGATTACACTGCGTTACCTTTTCTCTTGCCCATCTGTAAAGAAGCTACATATTAGCATATGAAATCCTACACTGAAGGTGGAAAGTAAAATCTTGTGCACGTAAAAAAACCCCAACTCTTCATTCACACCACCAAGCAAACTCAACCCCAAACCCCAAGCACCACTAGAGAGATGAAGGAAACCAGCAACAACTCCACCTCCAACTGAGCTGCACGCGTGACTGAGCAAGAAAAAGCAGAGAGATGTAAAAATGTTTTGGTGTAAAAAGAGGAAGGAAACCTGACTCGGAGAGAATAAATAAAAATTGAGTTTAAAAGCAGCTGATCAACATAGAGGAGCTTTACTCTAACCCATTCCTGGAGCAAGAGATCATAGAACAGGCAACAATTTTTAAAACTATATACAAAATAAGACAGTACGCAGTTCTCCTTCCTATGCAAAGTTTTCAATGCAGGCACTACACGTTTGTCTTTTCAGGAAAGATTTTTACAGGACCCAGCAGGAAGGCATGTACCTTGCTGGCTACCAAAGACCAGTACTAGCACAAAAGCACATACCAGTTTGAAGACTGGTTACCAATTCCTAGGATCAACACCTACCAGAGAGGATATCTTCACTTTACCTCACATGAACAATCAGGTAAATCCATACACCCACCACAAGTATCCCAAAAACGCTTATAGCTTTTTTTTTTGGTCTTTACCCCCCTCCCCCCCCAACAAACCTGCTTCTAGTCACTAATATATGAGAAAAAATGTGTTACAAGAGCATAAAAAGCTACTCTGACCTCAGTTTGCTTCAAAACATTTTAAAACACTGTGTTCAACAACAGCTTGAGGGCAATTTTGGTTTCAAATTATGCAGAATGCATAGCCCATTCTTTTCAGGATGAAGGTATTTGATCTCAGCTACAGTGTCACTACCTGCTCATTTTAAACCCAGTATTAGCTATTGCTCTGAATCCCTGCTTAACAGAAGCATCAAACCCTCTACTTAGCATTTAGTACCACAACACCACGCCACTCTAAAACTGCTGCTTATTACTCTTTCAGCACTTTCACCCTCCAAAACAAGTGACCTAGTTTATACCAAACTCACTGGTAATCTGTAAGGCAAATCTCTCTCCAGAGATGCTGTGAATGTAACAAATCCTGTTGCTCATTATTTATGCCTAGCTTATTACATCTTCCAGCTCAAGCTGGGATTTTTAACCACTTACGCTGAAGTGTCTTTGTAAAGAAAACACAAAATAAAATTGCTAAGTTTTGAACAGCTTTGGCAGAGACCTTCCAGCACATCTGCTTTCTCATCCAGAACGGAACCACTTTTCATTAAAGATGCAAAAATGCTCATCACTAAAACAAACCTATTCTGTCTATCACTGTTCCACCCTGTCTGAGGGTTTTCAACCAGCAAATATGTATGTTCCTGCTTTATATAACATGATTTTGAAAGACCAGTAGTTAAAAAAAACCCACAACCCCAAAAAACAAAAAAAACCCCACACAGTGAACGCTTCCCCCAATCTATTAGTTTTCTTTTCAAGAATAACCTAAAACTTTACTATTACATAAAATTACATTAATAAATATTTTTATTACTACAAATTAACAGCCATTTTAACTTCTCACATGCAAGACTGTTAAGACTGGATAGTTACTTTTGAAACTGAAAAACTGTCATTAAACCAGGACACCTGTTAAAGCAAATTTGAGTTAGAACAGAACTAATCCTGCTCAGTGATTTCACTTTTCAGCTCAGTCTCTTCTAGGTAACTGCACTGTCTGAAGTTCACAGCATATTTCTGCAGACAG
>NW_010403037.1:0-8434 GCF_000710305.1 Buceros rhinoceros silvestris | reverse complement strand
CCTGTGTCCCACGCTGGGGGTGCAGCAAGTGAGAGGCTGCACCTGCGGGGAGGAGCGGACAGGACAGGTGAGCCTGCACTGACCAGCCAGGTCTTCCATCCTGTGTACGTCATATCCGGTATAAAGCTGAGGGGTCACAAGGGTCAAGTTCTCTTCTTCAGTGGCCGGCATGCTGAGGAGGAGTCTGTCTGTTCTGCCTTCAGTCCCAATCCGTGCGTTCCTGAATCCAGTACCAGAATCCAGCTCCTGCATGGATGGTTCCCATCTGCTGCTCAGTCCAGTCTGGGACTTCCCCAGTGTCTGCCCACAGCATCAGTGGCGATGATAATGTGGGATCAGTATTGGTTTTGTATATATCAGTATACATTTCATTTTATTGTTAGTATTCTCATTAAAGCAGTTTGAGTTTTCTTTTCCAATCTGTAAGTCTCTCTCCCTTATTCTCTTCCCCTTTGGGGGGGGTGGAAGGGGACTAACAGAGAGCATCTCACATTTGTCTAGTGACCGTCTAAGCTCTAACCCTTGACAACAGGGTTCTGATATATCGAAACATTAAAAGGTTGAATTTAAAATCCATGAACTATTCATTAAAATCATTTCCAGAAATGTCAGGTTAGAGTGTTTAGGTGTATCAAACACAAAGGCTCCTTCTGGAGTACTCACATTCTGAGTTCTCATCAGCTCTAGGAATTAACATTCCAGAGAGGAATGCTGCGTCATGTAACACATGACTCAGAGTAATGTCCAAAGAAAGCCACACTTCTCTTTTTCTCTGAAAAGCTCAACCTGCTTTTAGGATGTGTCCAGTTACCTGAACAAAAAAACCTTCCTCCAATAAAGGACCTAATTTCAGCACCACTTACTTGAGCATGTGTGCAAGAATGAAGGTGTATTTTGAATCGGTTGCAAAGAGGATAACGCAACCTGCCAGCAAAACAGTGTCTTCTGGAAACTCAGCTGACAACATCACCCTCTCCTCTTTCAGAAGCTAATTAAGATCTTTGTGTTGTATTTAAACAGGTGCTTGTACTTTGACCTTGCAACAATTTTGCAACCTCCAGATGCTTTGGCTGGCTGACCTGTTCTTGGCGAGCTCCCAGTTCACCCCCCTTCTGCATCTGACCCTATGCATGGTCTGGAGTTCTTGTCTAACTGGCATCACCATCACTGTAAACAGATAAAATCATTCATTTTACTCATCACATGTGCTTCTCTGGGCTGCAAGGTATGTCCATCTTTCTGCTGTTCCTGATCAAATGCCTCTGATGCTCTAGAAGCAACTGCAAGACACCTGGATTTTCTCAGTGACAGCTTTGCCATTAGAAGCTGGGGCTGCCCTGCAAAGTCTCTCCAAAGATACCCAGCACTCTCCAGAGCAGAGAAAAATAAAAAAGAAAAAAAAGGTGGCGTACTGTGTTAGTGCAATCCACTTTCATATAGGAGATGTACAAGATAAGATACCCAGTCCAAAACAAGTGTTTCCTACCGCTGTGGCTACTTTTTAACTCAGAGTGAAGCTTTCCATAATAGATAAACAAGACACCCTTTTCAAACTTACCATCTCCGCTGGAAAGATTTTTCACACATCAGGGCATTATTCACACATGACTGCATCTCGCATCCAGCGACAGCACTCCCAGGCTGTTAAGCGCCACTCCTATTCTCTGAGGCACTTATTTTTCTCCAAGAAGTCTCATTACCCAGGTGTGTCAAAATACTCCGGCTAAAGAAGTCACTGCCTCAGAACACCAATTTGGTTGTATTTCTTCTAAACCCGAAATTTCAACCCAAAGGACTCTGTTTCTAGGCAGGCAGCAGACTGATTCCTCATCAAGTACCGTAATGGGACATAGACTGATAGCACCATTGATTTTTACAGCAAAGAGTTAATTCCTTTGGTATTTGCCTCACAACTCGCTACAATGCTGCTGGTTTTGTGTATCAGTAGTTTGGCACATATCAGATGCTCTGGCTTCTTTAAAGCTTCTGACAGATCAAGATGGCCTTAGCCAGAAAGACGGCATGTTATGATGGATGCCAGTTGCTGCCGTCATCCAAGGAGCAATCACGAACCTTTCAGGAAAATACCCTTGTTTGTTTTAAGTACGGCTGGCTGGATATAGCTGTCACTGACTGATTATGCATAAATGGAGCCAAAATATCCATACTTGGGCTTATACAGAGCACTGCAAGGCAAATGCTTTTCCTTTCAGAAAACAAAGCTGATACCAAATGCGTATTTCATCCACAGATAGTACCACGTGCTTACAAGCCCACCCTGCAATCCCTATGTCAAAACAGTGAGGTTTGAAACTGTAATGCTGATCTCTAAGGAAGGGCAGAGACATCAGACACTTGGCTATTTCCCCTCATTTCCCCCGTTCTTCAGCAGCAGCGCTGCGCCCTTTTGCAAATACTAACTTCATGCTCTGTTGCTGTTTCTTGCTCTTCAAAGGAGTTTCTTATTAACCTGAAAGACTCAAAAAGAAGCCAACTCTCTCCAGCACAAGCAAAATTAGCATCTTAAAAAAAAAAAGGAAAAAAAAACTCCAACCAAAACCAAAGCAAGAGTTAATATATGATCATGTTTCCTGCTAGAGGTCAACAACAGGTCTCCTGGGTGTGGAGGGGGCTTTTTCCTGTTAAATTATCCCACTTTCCACATCCTGAGTATTTGCTCACCCACCATAAGAGCCACATAGAATACAAATGAGAGAGACACCCATCTCCTTAATTTGCAATATATTTTTGCGGCACCTCAGCAGTAGGGTTAAATATCCCAAACACATGACCCACACCCGCTGTTCATGCAGTGTGGGTCTTCTCTCGTATCCAGGTAACACACCCAGAACAATGCATACCCCACTCAAAAGACAGAAGATGAAACACAAGCCAGCCATTACTTAATCACTGCCTCTGGCTCCTTTTTTCCCCCCCATGTAACTAAAAGTAAACACCCACAGGTTAAACAGCGCTGACTCAGACATACCAACCTATTCAACACTTTACTCATTCATAAGCATGATGTGGATCAGGGCTTCGGCTGTCCACTTCCTCCATCCCAAGGGCAAAGGAAACAACAGAACAGAAGTACTAAGGAGCTGTTTACGAGGACCGCAGGGTTTCCTATTCCCAATATCCTGTGTCGGTGCAGCCGGCGTTATCACCACTTTACACGCGGGGGAGCCATGCCATCCCACCATCATCAACACACAACCTCATCTTGCAATTTCCTCCTGCAGCCCATGGCGAGTGCCGCGAGTTTCCCTGGGTTCAAAGGATGACTAGATGAACTCAAAACAGTAGCAGTAGAAGCCCGAGTCACAACACATTGTGTTTTGTAAAAATCACTGTCAGAGGTTTTACCTCTGCAATTACAGTTCACAAAAATGCAATTCGGTAATGAGTTTTAAATATCTAACAGGAAGTACAAAAGACTAAAGGCAGACTGACAAGTCTGCAGAGGTAGACTTGCTTTCTTGCCGCATTTTTTTATGCAGTACTGTTATAATTGCTCAGAGATTTCTTCAAAAATATAGTGCTATAACTTCTATACGCTGTAGTGCTCAGTTTCAAGGTTTGAGGTTTCCTAAATGCACAGCGCGAAGTGTTACTTTTTGTGCTTTCTACAACTCAAAAGTAGCAAAAAAGTAGTCAATACAGCTTCAGACCTCAAAAAACCTTTACTTAAAGCAAATGTCCTTATTTTGCAAACTATCCTACAAGTACAGTATAGACTATTCAATCTACACCTTTAAAATTTTTGTAAAGTCTTGGGAAGTTTTTGAGAAGCCAGGGCTCTGAACTGCTTAGAAAAGCCAAAGAGGAGCTGAATTCCAGTTCTACTATAATGAAATCACTTCCACAGTGCAATAATAACACGGGGGAGGGAAGAGAAGCAAAAGCTTTCAGCATCACTTATGCACACTGCTGTAATTTTAAGTTTGTTGCAGCACCTCTCAAATGGGTGCGAAGGGGGACAAGCAACCCCTGAGCCCTGTGCATGCAAGCAGCTGATGAGACAGTCTTGCTGGATTATTGAAGAACCATTGTCCTCAGACCTAAAGGCTTTCATCATCTTGCTTCACAGGTCCATTCTAAAATACTGCCCCAGTGTTGAACACCTCCACCCACACACAATCCCATAACTGGAAGTTCAGTTTTGGGGGGGTGTTTGTTATTGAATTAGTTAAAGGGAGAGACCTCCTGTCCCTCCCAGGTGATAGTTTTCTGTCAGGCTTCTCACTAAGAAGAAAGGAACACTTTATCTTGCACATTTGGTTTCAGTTTGGCTCAGATACAGGGATTTCTTCCAAAGCAAACACTCCCACAACGTCACAGGGTGTGTGTATATAGACACACACCAGAGAAGAAAGAAATACAGCCCTTCTGTAGATGCTCAGGTTAGGAAAGACCTACGTAGGGGAAAACATCAGGCAGCAATAAAGCATTTATCCTTCTAAAGCTACATGCACGACATTGACTCAGACACTAAAGCCAAGTGGAAGCCATTGCGCCCAGCCAGTTACAGGGAGTTTTCTCACATACTCTTGGCTTTTGCCAGCAGACACGCTCTTTCTGTTCGGCAAAGACTGTCATCCTGGCAGCTCACACACATTTTTGAATGTCCACTTAAACTCCAGGAAAGCCTCCTCTGCCCGCACCCCTGAGGGCATGTACACAGATATGGCATCGCCTGTCGGGCATTACAGGGAAAGCTCTTGCCACTTCTGGGAGCTCTGCACACTTGGTTGCCTCACGGTAGTGCCCGTAACACGCAGCACAGGAAACGGCCAGGAATTCTGCCTGCCCTTGCAGTGCTGCAATCGCTGTGACCAAGGAGACACAGCAGGATAAACCATACAACTGGGTTAGCATCTTAGATGCCCGTAGGCTCTTTATGAAGATAGGACAGCTGCTCATGGGGAACTTCGACTACCCTGAGACGTGCTGGAGAGAGAACACAACACAGCAGAAGCAACTGAGATTTCTGGAGTGCACTGATGACAATGGCAACACAGGTGATCTAGAAGCCAATGAGAACAGTTGCTCTGCTGGACCTCATACTTACCAACAAGCAAGAACTGGTCAGGGATGTGAAGACTGGGGCAGCCTTGGCTGCGGTGACTATGAGGTAGTGGAGTTCAGGTAGGGAGAGAAAGGAACTGGGGAAAAAAGCCACGTCTAAGCCCTGGACTTCGTTATTTTCAGGAACGTGCTTGAAGAATCCCACAGGATACAGCCTCGGAGAAAAGAGCTGGCTGATATTAAAGGATCACCTCCACCAAGCTGAAGAACGTCCCATCCCAACAACAGGCAATCAAGCTGAGATGGCAGGTCTACAAGAAGGAGCAAGGAGCTCATCACCAAACCCAAGAGCAAATAAAGCACAGCAGCAGGGGCAGGAGACGCAGGAGGAACGTGAGAACACCCAGAAGCCTCCACCTGTTTGAAAACTTTGTGCCCTCTTTGGCCAGCCCTCCCTTATATATAGCAGGTATGATGTCAGTATGGTATCAAATATCCCATTGGCTAGTTCCACCTGGCTGTCCTAGCTGTGGAAATTAACCCTATCCTAGCCAAAGCCAGGACAACTGATCACACAGGAATGGGGCTAAGAGAGCCAAAGCCTGTCTGGAGTTGACTCTTCCATGGAATGTGAAGGGCAACTGTAAGATAGATCTTCAGGAATTGCAGGCCCCTGAGACAGAGGAAGTCCAGAGCAAGGAAGACTTGATCAGACAAGGATCAGAGTAGGAAACAGTAGACTGGATATATACAGGGCCATGGGAAGAGATGGGATGGACCCATGAGTGCTGAGGGAGCTATCTGATTTCCTTGACAGGCCACACTTGATTTTCTGTAGTCATAGCATCTAGGAGGGGTTCCTGAAGGCCAGCAAAAAATCAAATGTCACTTCTGTCTTCAAGAAGGGCAAGGAAATGGATTTGGGGAACTACAAGTCAGTCAGCCTCACTTCAATCCTGGGAAAGAACAGCTAATTCTGGAAAACATCTCTAGTCACATGAAGGACAAGAGAGTGATAAGGAGTAGTTAGCATGGATTTATAAAGAAGGAAAGTCACGCTTCACCAGCCTGACCTCTTCCTATGATGAACAGCTGCCTTGGTGAATGAGGGGACTGCAGAGGGTGCTGTCTGTCTTGGCTTTATTAGGACTTTCAACATTGTCTCTTATAACATCCTCAGACAAGTTGATTAAGTATGGGCCAGACAAGTGGGCAGGGAGGTGAACTGAAAACTGACTGAATGGTCAGGCTCAGAGGGTTGCCACCAGTGGCACAAAGTCCAGGTGAAGGCCAGACGCGGGTGGCCATGGGTTGATACAAAGAGTCAATATTGTTTATCCTCTTCATTAACAACCAAGATGTTGTGCAGACTGTACCCTGAGCAGGTTTGCTGATGACACAAAACTGGGGGGAGTAGCCAACATGCCAGATGGTTGGATGAACTTTGACAGCAAAAGGGCAGACAGGAACCTCATGGTGTTCAAAGGAAAGGCAAAGTCCTTCACCTAAGCAAGAATGACCCCAAGCAGCAGTACAGGCTGAGGGCTGACAGACTGGGAAGCAGTTTTGCAAAGAAGGACCTGTCGTTCTGAATTACAAGCTACCATGAAAAAGCAATGCACCCTCAGAGCAAAGGGGGCCTCCAGAACCCTGGGCTGCATTAGGAGGAGTGCTGCCAGCAGGCTGAGGAAGGTTATCTTTCTCTGCTCAGCACCGGTGAGACCACACCTGGAGTACTAAGTTCAGTTCTGGGCTCCTTAGCGCAAAAGAGACATGGACATACTGGAGGGAGTCTAGCAAAGGGCCACAAAGATAACTAAGGAACTGGAGCAACTCAACTCTCCTATGAGAAATGGCTGAGAGAGATAGGACTATTCAACTGGCAGAAGAGAAGGCTCGGGGGGATTTTAACCAATATACAACAAATATCTAAAGAGGAAGGGACCAGGCAGGCTCTTCTCAGTGGTGCCCAGTGACAGGAAAAGCAGCAAAAACTGAAACACATGGGACTGTGAGAAAAAAAAATTACTGTAAGGGTGGTTGAACACTGCACCAGGTTGCCCAGAGAGCTTCCGGAGTCTCCATCCACAGAGATACGTAAAAACCTGACTGGATGTAATTCTGGGCAGCCAGCTCTAGCAGGTTGGACAAAATGACCTTCACGGGTCAGTACCAACCTCAGCCAGGTAGTGATTCTGCGATCATTCTGCCAGTTCATTTGTGCACCCAAGGTATCATTTATGATAAACGTAAGTATTCAGAAGAAGCATCTTAATCCTGTATAAGGTACTACTCACAGCAGAAACCCACAGAATCACAGTGTTGACAGACCACACACCAGCTCAGCAGAAGACAACTAACACGTGCCATATCTCACCCTTGAGGTTGAGATTTGGTTTCCAATACTTGCTAGCTTGTCTTTGTTATGGTTTGGCTCAAATTCTTTTTCTTCAGTGTGACGCAGGGGTCAGAGACTGGAAACATTACCAGACTAGTCAGCAGGTGTTTCAGACTTCCAGGTACCATCAGATTCCTTAAAGCTCTCTTACAGTCCATCTCCCTCAAGTTTCGCCTTTTTTCTTTAACATCAGCTTTTTGATGGATGCTTTAAAAAAACCCCTCAGTTGCACAAATGCTCTGTGTAATTTCTAAAAACCAAAGGATGGTTCTCCTCTTTTCTAAGAGGTTCTCCTCTTTTATAAGCAAGAGAGTCAGACATGGATACCCTCTAGGTTTACTAGCTAAAATCTTTGACTTGGCAGATATCTACTTCTTGCTGCTATAAGAGAACAGAAGTCATAAATATTTTGATTTTAAGGCCAAGAGATAAATTTAAGTTGTAATCTCTTTAAATCTCCAATATTCCCTGTTCCCACAGCTGGAGGTTGTCTGGCAAAAAAAAAAAAAAAAAGAAAAAGGGGCAGTGGGCATCATCAATAATGGAGGGACATACAAAACTGATCAAATCCACTAAGATTTCCCTCTGAAAAGAAGTTCAGGAATAGGTAAGTCTCCATGTAGCATTCAGGCTTTTGTACAACAGCTCAGGCTAAATCATGTTTCTATCCAATGGTTAGCACATTTGTCTTGACTGGTTCTCAGTTTAGCACACCTCCTCCTCCTCTTTTTCCTCTCTTTGCAAATAGAGTGAGCACACTGGGGGCTGAGCAGAGAAAAGGAGAGCAGAGCTGAGATCCACCATGACAGCTGTCACATTTCTGGCCAGAGCACTCGTGGTCTCTTTACCCAGCAAAAAAAGACAACACTACAATTTTTAAACTGACTTGCATATGTTTTCACAGAGATTTAAAGGCCATCCACAATTGTGGCTTCTTGCCATGGGTATTTTTCAACGTTAACTTAGTGTAATGAGGTCCAGTGCCAAGACCCACAGAGTGCCCCAGGT
>NW_010403036.1:1013-9493 GCF_000710305.1 Buceros rhinoceros silvestris | reverse complement strand
GGCCAGCAGGAGCAAGGAAGTGATTGTTCTCCTGTACTTGCACTGGTGAGGCCACACCTTGAGTACTGTGTCCAGTTTTGGGTCCCTCACTACAAGAAGGATGTTGAGGTGCTGGAGCTGGTTCAGAGAAGGGCAAGCAAAACTAGTGAAGGGTTTAGAGAACAAGTTTTCCTATGAAGAGTGGCTGAGGGAATTGGGAATGTTTAGTCTGGAGAAGCAGAGGCTGAGGGGAGACCTTATCACTCTCTACGGCTATCTGAAAGGAGGTTGTGGGGACATGGGGGTCAGTCTCTTCTCCCTTGTTATGAATGACAGGACAAGAGGGAATGGCTTTAAGTTGCATCAGGGGAAATTTAGGTTAGATATCAGGAAAAATTTCTTTACAGAGAGGGTCATTAAGCATTGGAACAGGCTACTCAGGGAGGTGGGGGAGTCCCTATCCCTGGAGGGGTTTAAAACTGTGTAGATGTGTTGCTGAGGGACATGGTTTAGGGACCCTGGCAGTGCATGGTGGACAGCTGGGCTTGATGATCTTAAAGGTCTCTTCCAACCAGATCATTCTGTGATCTGTACCATCTGTGCATCTCAACATAGTTGAGCACTTTTACTTCCAAAGAAATCATATATGTGGCATGAGGTTGTTGTTGCGGAGGGAGTGGTTTGTCTTCTACAAATTCTAAAAATAATCAACTCTTAATGAACTTTATTTATAATTAAGTGTAAGACTGCTCTGATAATTATGTTTATAAATACTAGTTCCCTGATTATAAATGAATGGATACCACTGTTCAAAGTCAAAACTATTCTGCAGTTGTGGAGATAAGTAGGAGGAAGTTATAAATCATAGGCAACTGACTGATGACACTGCTCTTCTGTGGAGAGTGGATGGAAGTGATCACTATCTGGAATCCTTCAGAGGCAGAAAATCTCAAAAGTCCCTTTCTACCATAATGCAGAAGTGCTATCATCTCAACTGTGATGACACAGAGTTGAACACTCAGCACACTACCTTGTTCAGTATTAAAGAAGAAAGCCAACTCAGTGAGGTGTTTTACAGGTCACTACTGGAGAAAACAACAAAACAGCAAAAATTCATGTGTGCAGTAAGGGCATTTTATGACCTTTATACAGTTTTACAGGAAAATAAAACATGAATGGAGTAGGGCCAGAGATGGAAGACATGGAGGGAAGATGTTGGCCTCAGAAAATGCAGCTTCCTAACCTAATATATTTTTTTTAGATTTTCTTTCATACTTTTTATTAGACGGGAACAAAATTCAGTTTCCTCAGATGGACACAGGTACAAATTCATTCAATTCATTAAATCCCACTGCATTGTAGAAAAAAAAAACAAACCACGTTACTTGATTGCATTTTTTTTTCCAGCATGGAGTAATGGAAACATTGATAGTACACTCAAATACCTAAATTGCTTTTTTGTAAGCAATAATATAGTTAATCTTATGGAATTTTAATGTATTTATTCATAATTATCACTATTATAATTTAGGTATGGGAATTACAGCTCATGATCAATAACTAGTTAATGATGCATTTCCTTGTTTAAAACGGATAGTGCTAGGCACATATGTCAGCATATAATTGATACTGCCCACATATATCTTTCTATACAGCCTTTCTTGTATATTTTTCATCACTCTGCTCTTTAGTTTCTTTCAAACTTCATCACATGCATGCATGGAAGTAGGCTCAGCTGCTTAGAAGGCTCCTAAACCTGAACATTTTCAAACTATTTCAAAATGGTAGCATTTTAAAATATTACCAAGATGTCTAAAGAAGAATAATTTATGTTGTCTTTTATTAAATATGTCTCCTTTGTATTTTATTGTATGGTATATAATATCTTAGCATAGTGATAAAAGGCAGTTGTGATGGGATACAGTAATTCAAAACATAAAAGTGACTTACCGAAACTGTGCAGTCCTTAAAAATGGAATAATTATTCAATTTTTCCATTATGCTCTCAATTTATAGATGGGAATCTGAAGACAGAGAAATTAGCTTGCCTAAAACTGCACAAGAAGTGTGTGGCAGAAGCAAGGACTGAACCTTCTTCTGTCCTGTTATGTCTTCCTCTACATTTATGTCTCTACTAGAAGTAGTAAGCCTAGAAATCACCCGCAGAGGTCTCTGCCACACCGAGTAGACTTCTCTCTCCTTCCTCTAGGAGAGGAAGTCTAGGACTTACATACATTGCTTACTGGGTCAGGTCTGCTGAAGAAAGTCGGACATCAGCTCCTCTTTAATAAAGAGGTAAAGAACTTCTCTGAGACTCAACAGTACTTGAATTTTCTTTCACTTCCTCTGTTTATAGGTTCTGATGGTTGAAGCTTAAATTCGTAAAAATCTGTAAAGCCTTTCAATACGAACAAGGTCAAAGGAATACAGCTAGTATTTATCCTTTTGGGTTTTTGGTTTTGGTTTTGGTTTTTTTTCTCAGTGTCATATTCTAAGCAAATGAGTAAGCACAAATGAAACCGTTTGCTTGGTTATTTCCTTGAGCAATCATGATTCATCACTTCCCTAACAATGTTCACCAGAGACTGCAAGAGGGCAGAATTAGGTTACTTTGGTAGATGGCTTAAGAGTGAAGCAGACAAGAGCTTGATCTTAACAGGACTAAGATGGAGATTAAAGGACATAGTCACAAAAAAATTAGTTGTTTCCTCCTTTTAAGCTCAGTTGCAGTAGGCAGCCATGATGTAAACTGCAGTAAACTACAACCCCCATCCTCAGACATGGCATTCTTAAACAATTAACTGTCTCCTTTTTTCAGGAGTAGACAGTTACAGTGCCAGCATATTTGTTTCTCCTCACTTATCAATGAAAAAATCAAACCACACTGACCTATTCTTATATACTTCAGTTCATCACAGCTGCACACAGTTTGTCTTCCCTCATCCACACTGTCATCCACACTTGAAGCAATTTTAAGAAAATCAGCTGAGAAGGAAACAACAAGGGTTTGTCTTCTGCCTTTGCTTCAGCAGAAGGACAACTTCTTCCAGAGTGTGATCAACTTTTGAGAGGAGTGGACCAATTATGATTTGAGTACCCATTCTGCCATGAAATACAGATGATATAAACGTGTCAAAAGAAGTCTCCTAGCTTCAGAGTCCTGACAGGAACACTTGCCATATGTTTTGTAGGGACATATGAACATCCAGTTTTTATTTCTGAGGTACTTAACATTGGAAAGAAAGGAAGAGGTGGGAAACAGCAGAGAAGGTCTCTTCAGCATTTCTATTTTTTACTTAATTTTTTTTAATTACACAATTCACAAGGAATACAGAACTTCAGCCTAGTTTAGCATGAAAATCGTATTTGCAAACCTTTTTCTAATTGGCTAATCGCACAGAGAAGTGAACTACTTTGTTGCATTTAAACTGATACCAGACTGCAAAGGGAATTTTGTCATGATCATTGCCTGCATATTAATGTTGTTACAGGGGCAGGCACAGACAGTACAATTACACTGAATATCTAAGGATGAAGTTTTTTACTTGATTTCATAAATGAAAAATAATATTTTGTGCTTCTACTTATGCTTTGTTCTGTTGCAGTTTCTTTCCAGTGAAGAACTTCTGCAGTAGAAGACCTTCTTTTCTTTGGCCAGTCATTTTGAGCACAGCAAGATCCTTGAAGGCAGACACAAATGTTGAGATTAATGCTTTGGAAAGGGCATAACGCCTGTTTGCTGTTTCACACACAGCTATTTGTGAACAGGTGAGCATACTACTGAACACACAAGGTACTCTAAGAAAATTATCTGCTTTGACAGTATTTTTCCTTTTCCACTCAACCTTTGTTTGAGTCTATGTTTCTGAAAGACAAGAGAATTTGTCAGTTTGGCTTGTTAGATAAAGTATTTATTTTCATTCTACAAATAACATCCTTTTCACCAGGAATTCAATATTGTTGATGGTAAAAATATTTTTAACATCTTCCAAGGTAGCAAACAAGATGAGAATGGTGAGAAAACAGCTGTATTGCAGTGTATGGCTGGCCCACAGCATTAACTAACCAGCTTAAACCTCTGCCTGGCAGCAGTTGCAGTCTTTGAGGTCCTCCATAAAATATGTCCAGAAGATGGTTTCCAATTTCTTTTTATTTGAGTCTGTATATCAAAGACCACACTCCAGTGATTTTTATAATTAAGATCTCTGAAACTCTGATTGATGTGGATCTTTCAGCCTCAGACCTTTCATACTCCATAATTTCTTTCCAAAAATATGGCTCCTAGAATTGAATATGTAGGTTCCAGCTATGTTCCTCTTAATTCTCAGCATTAACCAATTTATAATCCCAACTCCTCTGAGTCTCATTTTACTCCTGCCAAAGATTGTTCAAATAGCTTTGGTGTATTATTTATGATTAACCCTATTTCCCAAGGTGATTTTCTTTTCTCTCTACAATTCATGCATTTGTTAAGGTCTTTATTTTTAAGCCTACTAGGATAACATCTTGTCTTCAGTCAAGTGGGTGACCTAAATCAGCTCAGATCTATCTTCTTTGCTGTTTTTCCTATCTTTATCCTTCTGCAACCAATCTGACTTTCTGGCTACTTTTTCTTCTCCACTTAGCTATTAGTGAGATTAATCTCCATACTGTATATGTTGCATATGTGTATATCAGCAATGACACTAGTCAGATTCACTCTGCACAATTTGCAAAATATATTTTTGTCAAATTAAATTTTTGTGAAGTTAAATAAAATATACCTGATGAAGGCTTGCCCTATGGGGAGAAACTGTTAACACAAAGTTACACTGATACTTGGCCAACAAGGGATCTGTGGCCAAAGACCATGTGAAAATTGATATTCAAAAGCTATGAGATCTTTTAAAAAAAAATTGAAGGCAGATAAATTGCAGTTAAGTTAGAGGACGTTATCTCTACATAGCTTTCAAAGAATGCAAGAGGCAGAGCAGCAGAAAAGAGCAAAAAATTCCCCTTGGCCTGTCTTCTGTAGTGTAGGAAGTGAGACAGAAACCAAACAAAAATACAGTCATCCAGGCCGCTGCTACACAATTCACACTCAGGCACTAGTGGACTTACAGCTCTTGATCTTAAAAATGGCAAATTGGCCTTGAAAGCGATCACACAAAATCAGACGAACGTTGAGATTGAAGTGGACCTCCGAAAATCATCTGGTCCAAACCCTCCTACTCAAACAGGGCCACCTAGGGCCTGTTGCCCAGGACTGTGTCCAGAGGACTTTGGACTATCTCCAGGGATGGAAAACACAATCTCTCTGGGCAACCTGTGCCAGGGCTCAGTTGGCATCATAATGAAACAGTGTCTCTTGATGTTCAGGAGGAACAGGCTATGTTTCAGTTTGTGTCCATTAGGTGTTGTCCTGCCACTGGGCAGCACTGAAAAGAGCCTGTTTCCATCCTTTTCGCACTCTCCCTTCAGGTATTTATAGACAGTGATAAGATCCCCATCTGAGCCTAGGCTTATCAGTCTCTATTCTCTCAGCCTTTCCTCATACTAGAGATGCTCCAATCCCTTTATCATCTGTGCAGCCTTTCACTGGGCTCTCTCCAGTATGTTCACACCTCTCTTGTACTAGTGAGCCCAGAATTGGACACAGTATTTCAGGTGTGTCCTGGAGTGGTTAGATTTCAGAAACAGAATTTTCTGAGTACTTAAGCACCATTTTAGACACTCCTACAACTCATTTTTCTCGGGATCTTTAGGTTTCAAATATCTCTCAAATCAACTGGCACTTGAACTATCTTGACAGGCTACTACAGAGCTCGCTGTTTCTCTGAATAGATCAAAAGAGCATATGCTATGCAATCTTTATCTCAAAATTAATCAGAAGAGAAAATATCATCCTTGGTTAAAATCATTAACATGGTCTCTTTTGCTTTATCACAGCTGTGAGATAAAGACCAGATGAGATACAGAGTTTGGATACAAAGTTTGGGGAAAAAAAGAGTTCAAGAATGTTTAGTTAAGGAGTCAATGTGAAATCAGGCTTCAAAGAGTGTGGAGCCTGGAAAGAAATGAGTGGCTTTGGCTCAAAATTTATTCAAGATCCTTTCCTTTTTTTTTTCCTTCAAAAAGATTTAATTATTCTAATAAGTTAAAACATAGTTTTATCCCCAAAATACTTAAATCACGTAGTCTGAAATTGTTTAATTACAGGTAGTACAAGTACAATTGACTTTCACTATATTAAATGTCAAAGGCTTTGATTATGCCAAAGCATTTCAGACTGTTTCAGGGTTTAGTTATGTGCCTCAGGATAGATCAAAAAGAAACTGATGTGCCATTTACGCTTGAGGTGTCTATAATGGTAGGAAAAAGAACAGGTCAAGTATGACGAAGGTTCCCGGTTGGAATAATTTACATCATAGCAGAAGACCATGAACCATAGGTTTGTTACTCTGTCTGGGGAAAATCCCATGTCAACATCTGGCAATCCATACGATCTTTAGTGCATGTTAGACATACTCAGCAGGTACTTGGAGAAGAACTGTCTCTGGCACATAACAACAGAACAGAGTACGAACAAAGTGCAAGGGATCATCCAGGAGATCTGACTCCAAGAGCATTCTTGGGTCCTCATAGATAACCACTTCATCATAAACAATCCCTACAGCACTTCACAAAATAGGCTGGGAAAGAGAGAGTTATCAGATGGCAGCTGCCCGAGGCATGGCTGCTTCTTCGCCTTTCTAGAGAGCATTGGTGAGATCACTATTTCAACACCACACTGTTAAACCCATTTCTCAACTGAAAGAATGATGTGGAAATCTTTGGACAGAATTGTAAGACAAGCTAAATAACTACAAATAAGCCTTGGAAGAAAACTGTCTTTGTCTGTAAGCTGTCATTTTATTACTGAGCATTTACATGAAAGAAGTAAATGGGTATATTACAACCTCACTAAAATGTCATGAAAACATGACAGCCAGCCACGAAAATGTACAAAACTGTAGTCTTCCATGACAGTGAGTATAATCAGATTGAGTCATTCTGAATCAGATCAAAGTTCCTTCTAGTCTAGAATCCTGTCTCTAACAACATTGTTAGGAAATGGTTTGAGAAAAACTAGAATAAAAGGAATAACATGCAGAGTACTTTCTCCAGATGCTAGTGTCCCTGTGCAACTTCAAGCACATGACCAACATTTTTCATGTAAAGTAGAGAGAATGAATGGGTACTGTTCTACAATTCCTTTGTGATATATCCATGATAGATCCACTGGTGCATTGAGAATGCTGATGTATGTTCTTAGAGACAAATCTTTGATTGCAGGAAAAGTTAGATATTTGCACGGTTTATTTAAAGAAAAAAAAAATGTTTCCTCCTAATCCTGATCTTCAAACACCTGAAGGAATAACTAATATAGATTTTTACATGCATAAAGTTTGACTAGAAGTTGCTGCCTTTTTTCCCCATCACCTAGGAATACCAGCATAATTTTGTAAATCATATTAACATTCAGTTTAACAATTTTTATGCAGTCCTTTTAGAAAATAATGCTTTTTATATAGATAATAATACTTCTTATAAAATGGAGAATTCTTTATAAGTTGTGGAACAGGCCTGTATACATCCCATTGTGTCAAGCCTCATTATATTTCATCATATCCTATGATGTATACACAATATTCTGCAGTAACCTAAGGCAACCCTATCACTATGGTGCAGCACATAACGATTGACTCTTGGGAGAGAAAGGAAGAGATGGTGGGTTTGATGTGAACAATATGTCATGTTTGCTTAAGAAAGCATAGGCTTGCATGCTACACAAAAATACAGTTACTAGATGATCTGAAAAATCTCTTTTGTACTCTGATTCCTTCAGACTCTTCAATTCCAATTTGTTTAATGCTTATAAATCAGAGGAAGTACATTACAAAATTTTGAAATCTTTCAAGTAAACTTTGAATCCAAGTCCATAATCTTCATGTTATTAATAAATCAGAATTGCCTGCTAGTGTATCCAAGTATCTATCAGAAAAACTGTTACTCGACTGAGTTGTATTGTAAATCCAGAAATACATTTTTCCTGAAAGGGTTTTGAAAATGTGAGCATTAGATACAGCAGGGGTAGACACAAAACATGCTAAAGCACAATCCACCTTAGTTTCGTTCAAAGTTGTTAGTTGTAAAGTTTCCAGTCATTGGAATCAATCTCTATTGTCAGCAGGGGAATACTGTTCATGGAGCTTGTGCCCTCCACGCTATCATAAAGAAGCAAACTCCTGAAGGAACAAAACACCTTTTGCTTGATTCTATCATATCCTTAACTGGTACCAGCACCACAGACATCAGAGAGCTTTCATTTATACTGGTGCACTCCAGAGTGTAGTTTGTCCTTTCAATCTTATATTTCATTCCTGAACATGAGACACTGACGAGAAAATCTTCAACACACAGTTGAAGTGTAGGTTCCTAAATAAAGTACACTAACTTTCAGAGAGTAGACATACTTCCTG
>NW_010403036.1:0-896 GCF_000710305.1 Buceros rhinoceros silvestris | reverse complement strand
CTGAAGTCAATCAACTTGATTTCATCTCTCACTTGCACAGATTTTTTTTGTCAGTATAATACAAATGGTATTACTCCTGAGGGTATTCAAAACACAAAGGAAAGTCGTGTCCATTTGTTTGTAACAAAAATTCACTTTAAAAAAAATTCTTTCTTTAGACACCTTAACATAGATTTCAGTCCTTAATTCCCAGGCTATGAGGTAGATAGATAACTGTAATTTCCAGATATTCATAACCAGCTACTTGTAGACAGCAGGACAAGTAATCCTATATGCACAGTGCAACCTCGTAAGTGTATGGACAATGATTTTATATAGCTTTTTCAAAAAGTATGGAGACAAAAGAATACAATGAGCACATCAAACTTTGTAGTTTAATCATGCATTCAGTGAGAGAAGATATGAAGGAGAACAGTAGTAAAGAAAAACTTGATCTTGACACTGAAGTGGCCTCAGGCACCTTATTTGCACCTCTGGCTGAGATAAAACCTCAGCCTACCTATTGTGTTCTGCTGTTCATAATGAAACTAAACCCCACTATACAGGCTTTTCCACAGTGAGGAATCTCTTGTCTGCAGAGTTATTTTAAGTTTTGTTCACATGACAAATGAATGGGTCAAATGGAAATACCTTTCACATATGATCACTGATATATACATTATTTTCAAAGTAAAGCAATGTTACAAAATTAAGCACAGCCAAGTCTATACTGTACCTATATAGAACTGTAAAATTAATCACAGATTTTTGTTATCTCGCCTGCTGCTCAAAAACAGGAAAAAAAACCCCAAAACAAACCATGTGTTCATCTATTGATTGCTACAGGCACTCCTTCCATGAAGCCTTTCAGGCAGCTAAATATGGGTGTTGCAGAACACTGAGTGGCAGTGTGGGCG
>NW_010403035.1:52259-77491 GCF_000710305.1 Buceros rhinoceros silvestris | reverse complement strand
TTTATTATTACATATTATTTATTATTATTTATTATTACAACCTTACAGAATTTTGTGTAGGAGTTTGGTTTGGCTTTATAAATCTTGGTTGGTTTTACTAAGTCTTGCTTTAACAGAGCAAGGTTCACTTTCTTTGAGAACATTTCTCTCTTTCAGGACTTAGATTATTTAGAAACGGAGGGTAAAAGAGTATGACGTGGGAAAACCAGAGCTGGATCCAGAGCTGGTGCCGGCCCATAGGCTGATCCGCTTCTTTTGCCAGAGAGTCGGAAATCTTCCAGCCACATTCCCATGCTGCCAAAAGCGCTGTCTGTGCATCCGAGCTCTGCCCATTCACCTCACTGGTGAGCAGCGCCGATTCCTGCCTCTGCTCCTGGCTCTGGCACAGCGCTGCCAATACAGGGAGTGTGTACCTCATTTGCCTCCCAGCCCATGCTTTTCAAGCACAGTTTTTGCATGGTTGTCTAGTCGCAATGCATTTCCATGCTGTTACACAACTAGCGAAAAGTAAGGAGGAAAGACAAGACACTTCAGTCAAAGAGAACGGATTTTACTTCCAAAAGGAAAAAGAGAATTGGTGTCTATTAGAAAAATGTAGCCTCGAGGCAGTTCAGAAAGTTGCTGGCATTGCAGGCAATGTGGTCCTATATTGTTCCCTACTCAGCTTTGGCTATACAGTATGTTAGTTTACTTTCTATTTATAATTTGTTTTCAACTCACAGCTAGCTGAGCTAAATGAGTTCATCCTTAGAACTATAGGCTATTATTTGTTATGAATTGTCTTGTGTGCCATGTAAACTGTCACAGACAGGCATTTGTGCCTTCTAGGGTCTAATGGCACAAAGTTATATCCTTGTTCTGTATTGTCCTAAAATCTCCCATATTTAATCAATACTGAAAATGGACAATGATTTGAAGAAATGCCTGAAGGGACATGGGGAAGAAGGACAGAGATTAACTTTCTAAGCAAGAGACATGATGCAAAGAAAATATCTCCTTTAGGGAAGAAAAAGAGCCAGTTATATTTACTTGCCAATTATATTTAATGAAAGAAGTCATGTCTTAGGAGGTGAAGTAAAACTTTAGTCCAATCTACTATGCTTTTTTTATCCTTTGGAGGATTCCTTTATGTAAGGGTATTCTTCTGATGACATTTAACTGTAAAAGGATCTTTGACAGTTTGTCTAAAGACTGTGGAAGTCTGTAACAGGACTGTTCAGAAAATGAGGCATGTTTTGGGCAACACTGGGCTTCACACAGTTAGCATCTGAAGATGTTTTTTAGGTTCATTGGGAAACTGTCTTGAGAGGATACTATATTCTGTCTTAGAATCATGGCTTTAACATGATTCCTGGGGAAGCCTTTCAGTGCATAAATTTTGGTCTATTTTAAGGCTATTTGTAGTCATTTGTAATCACCACTCCACCATTTGCTAACATTTTACACTCACTTTACATAAAGGATGACTGTGGACAAATACACCTGCGTGTTTCCTGTCTGACTTATGGGCATGTGGATAAATGCCCTGTGCTGTGCCGTAAAGAGTGATGTAAATTACATCAGTGATGTAAAAGCATTGTAAGCACACGGTGTAGCATTTTTGCTCTGGATGATTTCATTGTTGTTAATAACAACTGTCAATGACAGTGGGAGATGTCAGAGGAAATGCATTGACTTACACTGAATTTGCTCTACTTGCAAAAAATTCCTGTCTCCTGGCTGAAGGGTTTCCAAACAGTTACTAGTACTTTGCACTGGAGGTAACAATTTTTCCTCTTGTGTAAAGAGCACAGTGACTGCATCTTGTCTGATGCAGTGCCTTGTGCTGAAAGGGGCATAGGTTGTCATTTTGCTCAAAGGAAGTGAATTGCTCTGGATCCCACGTGACACAGACCTCCTGCCCTCCTCAAGCAAAAGTCTCAATGCTCAAGTTGCACTTGAGTTGGAGACACTTTCTCACAGTTCAACAACAAACAGGTAGTTCTGTTATCTCCTTGAAGTTATTATGGTGTCAATATCCCAGGGTTTGGATCACTTCACAGGTCAATTTTTTAGTATTAGAAGGTGATGGGAAGAATTTTTAGTGCAATTGTCTTGCAATTTTTTAGCATTCAACCACAGCTGAAGCTATTTAGTTTGCATTTAAAATATTTACAAAAACTCTATTTTCCACTCTTTTTTTTTCATATTGAAAGAAGACTTTTTATAGTTGGTGAATAAACAAGCCAAAACTTCCCATTAAATGGGTTTTTGAAGACATAAGCCTCAAACTGGAAGAAAACCAACTTGCAATGGAAAAAATATGGTATTTTCTTCTTAATTTGGAAAGTGAAATATGAAAATAGTATTTGTCTTTTTTCTTTGAATTTTATCTGAAAAACATAAAAGGTGTAGCAGTATTTGATTCACATTTCCCAGTGAATAGAAAATTCTACAAAAGTGTTGCCACTAATTACATTTAGTATACTTGTTCCAGAGTGTGTGAATGTAAGATACGAAAATATGCTGGTTCCTTCTAAAACAGTTAGATAGGGCTGGTGGTGTGTTGTTACATTAACTTAAAACATACATAATCACATGCTTTTCCACTTAAGAGTGCAAAAGTGTGCAAGACAGTAGGATCAAGGGACACACTAGAAATTGAAGTCTTAGTTCTTTTTTATTCATAAGTCATAAACCAATTTTTCTCTCACTAATTTCATAGATAGTTGCAATTAAATTGAATCTTGCCTTCTCTGAACCCATCTCCTCCTTTGACTGCATTTGAGCTTCTAGTGGAGGAAAATTATGCTGAGCTAGTGACATCCTTAGCAACACATTATCTTGATATCAAATCCAGAGTCGAACAAAGCTAGGTGCCTTATTGCAAGAAGAGTAAGCTTTTGCAGGAAGCCTGTCCAGTGAGGTAAACATTCCAGTCCCTCCTGTTTCTTTCGGGGGAGTGTTAGTCAGCATACATATGTCATCATCCATTCCAACTAGTGCAAGGGTTAAAGGAAAAGCAAAGGCCCTATATGCTTCTACAATACACCTCAAACAGACTGAAGGTCAGGCAGGTGTTACATATTCATATATACATATATTCAGAGTTACATATTTCAAACATTTATAAACCAAAACAACAAATAAAAAGTGTCCTAGCAAAACAATGCATCTTGTCCTGCAGAAAGCTTATTTGGATTTTTTCTGAACTCGAAGCCATCTAGTAACCCAAACACTTCAAATTATATTCCTGAGAAAATCCCTTAAAAAATGAAGTACATTTTAAAGCATTGATGTAGTTAAGACTGAAAGAATTTCTACTGAATTGTGATGGATTCTCCATTCTTGAAAACTGTGACATTAAAAATAGTTATTCTTTCATAGAGGACACTCTTGTCCAAACAGAAACAATTAACTTCTGAAAGTCGCATGACTTGTGATGTGCTGTTGGCTAGACAAGACTGCCAGAGTGGTACCCTGGGATTATTTATGGGTCTCTCTGTGAGGCTCTGTTTACTGAAGAATCAGTCACTTTTTTTTTGTTCAAGATTTTTTCATTGATTACAGGCTTTGTTTTAACTAATTATTTTTTCTCTGTAAATGTGCACTAAAAAAAAAATTACCAATTTGTGGGGAAAAAGTTGGAAAATGTTTGTCTTCATGCAGATGTTTAGCTGCAAGCCAAAAGAGTGGATGGGAGAGCCAGAAAGACGTAGGCAAGGGCTGTCCCAGCCTATTAGGTATATTGGGTGATGGATGCCTCTTCATGCTCACCATGCTGGAAGCCTTGGAAGCTGCCATGTGAGCAAATCACAGGCACAGACAACAGCAGCATTCACATCTTATCTAAAGGATGAAGAAATACTTCTGCTGCTGTTTCAGCTTTGGGGAAATGCTTCTTCCCTGCAGCTGTTGAGGGAAGTGAGGGCTGGGCTACAAGCAGAGCAAGGGCTAGGAAGAAAACTATGGTGTTAAGTAGTTTCATTCTCTTCCTGACACCAGCAACAAACCAAAATGGTGTAAAATCCAATGTTGGTCCTGCTCCCTCGCCTGCTGCAGTCTGAGGAGAAGAGCCATTATCAGCTTTTCCCTGCCCTGGCTGTGAGCAAAGAGGCACACAGCCGTTTTCCTGATGTTTGAATTCTGATGTGGACTAGAGAAGTTTCTTGCTTATAAATTACTGCAAAATGCATCCAGGATGGTCTAAAATTTGGCTTTCCATATTTGAGAGATCAGGTGGATCCGCAAAATCCTTCTGTCCTTTCCTATACCCCAAAGTATAGGCCAGTTCTCTTGAATGCTTGGAGTGTTTTTGTTTGAGGAGTGATCACAGCGAAAGCATAACTTCTTTGTAATGTTAATTTATAGGTTCTTATGACCAGAGTGATTAAACCATGGCTGTTAAAAGTGAATATGTATGGCGGGAATTTATTTATACATATTCAGAAAGAGCTTGATGATGAGCTGGAAAAATAAGTACTGGCAATGTTCTGAAATCTCAAAATGAAAAATGCTGTGACTAAACCGATGGTGATGTTGGTTTACGTAACATCTCTTTAGTGAAAAGAAAGCAGAACACATATTCACACTGCATTATTTTTGCCTTCCCAGATGGCCTTTCTCAGAGGGCTGGAAAATTTGCTTTTGCTGGAAATTATTGCTGGGGTGGTTTTTTTGTTTGTTTGTTTGTTTGTTTGTTTTAAAAATTTTGAATATTGTGGAGAAAAGCACAATTTAACTGTGAATATTTCCATCTCTGGTGTGCTTCATCAATAAATTAGTGGCTACATATTCTTTTTTCTCACCTACCTACAACTTTTTCTTCCACCCAAAAAGGTGAAGAATTTGAACTACAAAGAAATTGAAGAGTATGTTTTGAGGATTCTGCCAAACAAACACACTTTACAGTGATTTGAACTAGGCTTTAACTAAGGCACAGAAAATGAAAGAGCAAGCAACTGTCAGAGAGAAAAAGATCAAAACCTAGTTATCCATCATCTATATCAGCCTAGCTTTTCTTAGAACTCTTCCAGTCTAAATTAATCCCTGCATTGACTTAAAATTCCTGATTTCATAAATTCTCCAAATTGGTCTTGGCACAATTGTTTTACTCACTGATTGTGATCTTTTCAAGGCATTATGGCATATCATGTCTATAATCTCAGTTCCTCAATCCTCCTCCCACAAGGTGTACAGAGAAAATGCAAGGCGAGGCAGAATCAGACACTGTGCATGAGATCCAGAACATAAAATTGAACCTTTGAATCCAAGTTTCTATTATTTTCTGTTCCTTTCTGTTCCTATTTACTCAATGTTCCAATTAAGCTAGTGGGCTTGAAAAGATACAGAGATAGTTAATTTTCTTTATAACAGTTTGTACCATGGTAACTTTTGGATTTGTGGTGAAAGTAGTGTTGAAAACATAGGGACAACATTAAGACATTTTCTGTTTCTCACCCCAACCCACCAGTGATTAGGCTGGGAGTGCACAAGAAGTTGGGAGGCGACACAGCTGCGACAGCTGACCCCAACAGAACAAAGAGATATTCCATACCGTAAGACATCACTCTCAGCATATAAATCTTGGGGAAGATGAAAAAAGTGGGGAAGGTTAGGAGTGATGGTGTTTGTCTTCTCAAGTAAGCATTATACATGATGGAGCCCTGCTGTCCTGAAGATGGCTGAACACCTGCCTGCTGATGGGAAATGGTGAGTCAATTCCTTGTTTTGCTTTGCTTGCATGCTTCACCTGTTAAACTGCCTTTATCTTGGCCCATGAGTTTTCTCACTTTTAGTTTTCAAATTCTCTCCTCCATCTCACCGAAGGGGAAGTGAGCAAACAACTATGTGGTGCTTGGATGCCAGCTGGGCTTGAACCATGACAGTACTTTTTGGCTCCAAATGTGGGGCTCAAAGTGTTTGAGACAATGACACATGTGATTGGAATGTGCTGGGTCAAATTTGGAGCTGTTATTTCTGTTTAGCTGTTAATTGACAGGCTCCTGTTCTTGCCATAGGGCTTGCTTGACTTACTGTAAATTAGAATCTTGTGCTCATTAGCGACTGCTTCTTGCTTTCACTGCTTGCTGTACTGCTGATCATCTGACTCTGCTGTGCCTGGGAACATTTTGATAACAGCAGTGGCCATGAGCCTGGGCTGGCAGATAGCCAGGGCATCTCTGTTGTCTCTGTGCTGCTGTACTGGACAGGCTGGAACTCCAGTGTGAACTTGAGTTAAAAGGACTGTGACGTGTGGATGACTGCATGTGGGAGCGGGACACCCCAAAGCATCTGTGGCCATGGATAAGCCCATGCCATAGCAGGTACATCTCAAAGCATCTGTGGCCATGGTTACATCTGTGCCACAGCATGTATACCTCTGAAGGGAGTGTGGCCCAAGAGTAAGTTCATGCTGCATCAGGCACAGCTTGAAGCATTAGTGGTTGAGCATGAGGTCATGCTGCAGCACATCAAAGCAGGCGTGGCCATGGATAAGCCCACAACATGGTACACCTCGGAAAGACTGCAGCCGTGGGTAAGGCCATGTTGGAGCAGATATACTTCTGAAGGGACTATGGTTGTTGGGCAAGGCCACACTGGAACAGATTCACATCAAAGCAGTTGTGGCCATGGATAAGTCTCCATCACAGGACGTATAACCCTGAAGAGACTGTGGCTCATAGATAACGCCACGCTTGGAGCAAGAAGACCGCTAAGGGGCTGCAGTACATGGATAAATCCAAGCCAGAGCAGGGGCAAGGGGAAGAGTTCTTTACAATGTTAAACCTTATGATCTGGTCCAAATGGACTAGGGATGGAGATTGTGATAGAAGGAAATACCTTTAAATTGTGATAGCCAATGATATGAGTTGCATGTTTTTGGAAATACTATAGCAGGAACCTCTTGTTGCTAGCCAGGCTAGGAGCAAAGGAAGGAGTTCATTGCAATGTTAAACCCTATAACCTGGCCCAAAGGGACCAGTGGTTGAGATTGTAATGGATATATCTTTAAATTGTTGAACCCATGATTTGAGTTGCATATTATAGTAATTGCAATAACAGGAACCATCTGAACCAATAAGGACAAGCCTTACAAGAAGCAGCGAAAGTGCAGCAGTGAGCCAACTTGAGCTGGCTTTGGTGCCCAGTAACTCCATACAACACATGACCTCTCCTGGCCTGAGTGACCGCCGTAAGAGACAGAGCCCAAAGTCATGAACTAAATGAATTCAGTGGACATCTTGTGGGCATTTGTGGACACTTTACAGACATTTTACAAGGGTGGTCCATAGAGTAGGGGAATGATATCTGTGTATTATATCAAAGGGTGGAAGGGTGCTGGTGGTTAATGAGGTTATATTGGGTAGTGTGGGACCTGAGCATGCTGTAAATGGTATGGAATAAGGGGTGAAGAATGGTGTCCTGTACACTGGCCACCCCAGCACATAGGGTTAACACACAGCAGTCCTTTTTGGTAACCAATGTGGGACGTCCCATGACCCTGGGTTAATAGTACTTTGTCCCGTGCCAGCAAAATCTTTGGGTTTAATGTTTTTGTCTTGAACCATCGTTTGTTTACAGCAGTTCAAAAGGGATGCAAAAAGGACCCTGTTTAGACATGGCAGTAATTACATCTACCTATTACAGACTTCAGTGCAAGTTGACTGTAAAACAGGCGTGAGCTCCTTTCTATTCAGGGAAATGAATCCTTATTTTGTGCTCTGGAGGAAACTGGAAGCTGGACCCTTCTCTGCCTTTGCACCGAAGTAACTTAGGATCTAGCTCATAGCTATGTAAGGGCATGTACTCTTCAGAGGGGTAACACATGTACCTTGGTAATTCACTATCAGTTCATTAACCAATAAAGAACTGACTTTTTGTGCAAAACTGAGCTTCTGAAATTTTCATGATTGCTTAATGGAAGAGACCAAAGAAAAGCCAGTCAAAGCCTGTAGGCTATTTGAGATTCAAATATGCATAAATTTCCATTAACAATTAATGCAGCTGTGCATTCTGCATGAAGAGCAAAATCACAGGTAGTCCCTGAAATGGTTTTTAGATTACTTGGAAGCACCCAGTTTTGTTCTTCGATTACCTACTTACGACAATAGAAGCCCGAAAGGATCCTAGAGGGGATATATTTTGGATCCTCCATGCTAACTAATTTAAAGTGACATGTCTTAGCTGTTGGATTAGAGGCATTCGTTATGTCAACAATCTGTTTTATAAAGTTTGCGCTATTTCTTTCTGTGATTTTCTTTTACTTAAAAATTCAAAGCCTCGTTAAAGCAGACTAGAAAATGTTATTTTAATAATTTGCAAATTTCTAGGAGTAAATGTTGTTTGAGATATTCCCTCCACAACATCCTTGCAATAATATCCTTGTATGATATTATTACAGCAGATTTGCTAAGACAGCACGTCAGACTGAGTGGCCTTCTGGACAAAGAGCACATGTGCATTAGAACCATCATTCAATCCTAAGTCTTCTGGTAGGTCTAAGTGTAAGATTTTGCATAAGACAGTGTAGGAAATGATATATGGAAACCATTAGGGATGGAACAAGACAAAAATGCATTTTGCATAAATAAGTATCATCAGAGGCAGCTCATGCCAGTTTAATTTAGGCTAATCTATTAGGAAGTTAGAGAACTGGTAAACTTTAGCGACACAGGTCTGAAGAACGTGGTCTGATCACAAAGCAGCCGATAAGCTTATTTGGTAACTTAGATTAAGATAAAGAAGTACTGTAATATTTGACCACCTTATATAAGGTAAGTAATGAGATAATGTTATGTCAATATTTGAAATGAAAGAAAGATCATCATGGGGAAGGTTCTATCCTGTTAAGCCTGTGCTCATGTAGAGGGTATCATCTATTGATACTTTAAAAATACCTCTGTGAGTTTAACTGATGAATTTAGGTAACTTGGGTAAGATTTCCTGCCTATAGAAGTTAATTTGATATGAAATAATATTTACATTTGATTTGTATAGTCCTTTGTATCATATACACTTTCCATTTTCCTTTACAAGTGTAAAGGCTGCATACCCTTTACATCTCTGTGTGACAGGATATGTATGAAATGCTATTTACTTATTTAGTCATTTCATTGCAGTTTCAAACAAAAAATTCTTTTTATCCCTACTCTTGCTTGGAGAGGGTTGCTTGAACTCTCTTGATTCTCAGCTAATGTCAACATGTGAAAGCAACAGAACTTTTCTAGTTCATGTTCTTTTTTACTCAAAACTTATTTGTTGTATGTGCAAGGGATGTGCAGCATTGCCAAATGGATAAACCCACAGAGACTGACATTAGATCTTGCTGTGGGGGGCTTGTGCTTGGAACAAAGCACATTCCAGAGCAGCAGGGACCTGAACTTGGGCGCTTTTCACCCTGAGTTGATCTTTGAACACAATGTCTGATTTTATCAAATATCTGAAAGAGCTCTGACCTTTAGTTCGTTGCAGGAGGAAAACAAGAGATAAACATTGAGGTATTTTCTCAAAATGCAATTCCTGTTTGATTTTAATCTAATCCCACATATTCTAGTGATCAGGAGAGCATTGCTGGAGGAAATGAACAACCACCAGGCTGGATTCCACCCCCCTTCTTAGCTCAGTTTGCCCAATAATTTATATGATGCTTAGAAACAGCAGCCAAGAAAAGCTGCAAATGGAGGTAGACCCGTCCTCATTCCTACTAAAAACCCATCACACTTCCCCCTGCCACCTGTTTGCTGTGAAAGCTTGAAACAAGCTGTCTGGAGCAAACAGGAGTTCTTCGGTTCACCTCAGCTGGAGATTAATGAAATACTCTTCCTCTGCAGTTCTCCACAGACTTCCTAACAACTGCAAACTGGTAAGCTATTAGCTCTGTGTAACTGTTTCAACCGTTCTGTTGCTGCCTCACCTTTTACAGGGCTGCCAGTATTTTACCCATATTTTGTATTCACTCTAACTCACACACTGTTCATTTTCTGCAGCATCATCAATCTCAGTTTGGGGGTTTCTTTGTAAAGTGTTGTCCAATGGAATCCAAAAGCAGTACGTCAGTAAAAAGGGGGGAAAAAAAAAATCTCAGTTTATATTCTTATTTGGTTTAGAAGCTGAAAATTGAGGGGAAAAAGGATGTTAAACTTGAGGGAGACACACACTTTGTTTTTGCCCAGAATAGTCTTCATGCTACCCTTTGAAGTTTTACTTCATTTGGGGATTGTCTCCCCCTTC
Source organism: Buceros rhinoceros silvestris (assembly GCF_000710305.1). NCBI lineage: Eukaryota > Metazoa > Chordata > Aves > Bucerotiformes > Bucerotidae > Buceros > Buceros rhinoceros. The sequence goes on along the minus strand of NW_010403035.1, from coordinate 67,279 downwards.
CTGAAGAGCCTGGATCAGAGCTGTTTGCCCTTGGAGGCTGCTTCTGGTTAACAGTTGTCCTCCTACACTCTTGATAACTGCTCCTGGTGAGGATGAGTGAATTAAAAAACCAAAAGCACTGGAAATGTCAGAAATATGCTTTTCCTTGTGATATTTTAATGAGGTTGCAGTTTATGGTAATCAAGAAATTCCCCACTCTGGAAAAGAAAAGGGGTTTATGTTAATCTGCTGTGACATTGATTGTTTTCTGAGTCTGAAATGATGTTGTGCCTGGGAGGCTCAGAGGCACGTTTGGGAAATGGGTGACAGAGTTAGTCTTGCTCAACATGAGCTGTCTAGGTGTCTTTTACAGGCATTGTATTAAAGGCCCTCCACTTTGACCACTGCCTCAGGAAAGGTACGGCTCTCTGTGTTTTCTTTTTGCACTTGCAGTGGTTTGTGAGACCAAGAATAGTAGATCATTTAAACATGCAATTACAGTTAACGAGAATCTTCCTGTTGAAATATAATTTTATGGGTGTGTTAGCTCTCTCTTTTAAACATTCCTTTCACAAAAGCTGTCTGTTTTCCCTGGAAATTTCATTGGTATTTAGAAACTTCAAAACCCAACAGATTGGGCTTTCGTTGTAGTTAAAGGGTGAGAGTGCTGGGTAATTTGGGGTAGAAATATTTTAACTGTGGAATTTTAAAAAACTTTCCTAAAGACTATCACATCAAAATTTGGACTGTATAACTAACCAGAAATGTATTTCAATGAGAAGTGGAACAGTTTTACCAGTATAGACTGGAAGAGCCTGGATAAACCTATAGTCACAACACTTGTATATATTGAACATGTCTTGTTTACCCATAATGTGCTTTTCTGTGCAGGGATACACCCTGCTCCTTCAAGCTATGATCTGTGGACAGTGAAAGTCTGTTGGCTTTGGGAAGGTGAATGAAAGACAAGGAATTAAAAAAAAAAAGCTTACTGCTAACTGGCAAAGACATGAGCTTTGTAGGAGGCTGCATTTCCAGTAAAAACTTTTTAGCTATATACAAATCACAAAAAGACAGAAAATTGTCTTCTGAAATGGAGGGGCAATTCACGAGCATCAGCAACACACTAAAGGCTTCAGGGATTGCTCTCTTGAGAAGATGGAGTTAATTGTCTTGGAAAAAAAAGCTGGTTTGAATAAATTCCTTGTGTGCATCCAGAGATAAATAGGAAAAACAGACACTGATGGGAGGAGTCCATTAAGCTGAGGAATTATGAACATACTATATGTGAGTATACTGAAACTACAAACTCCACAGGAAAAGGTGTGTGTGTAAGGTGTATATATGTGCAAGCACAGGAGTGCTCATGCACAGCTTTCAAAAGCTATGCTTCATGTGGAGGGAGTGGGGAACAGAGTTTCATGAAGTACAGGCCAAGCAGAAAAGACTCCTTTGTACACCCACATTTCTTGGGACAATCACTTCACTAGTTCCTACCATTCTTCTGGGAAAGTTGAGGCTGGAGCAAGCACCAAAATACACCACGCAAGTTACATAGTCATTAAAAAACCCAAACACCAAACATTGAATGCCACCCTGTGCTTCAGAAAAACAAGAGCCTGGCTCCCACTTGTTCTGGGGCATGCAACCATTCAGCTGGAACAGTACCTTCACCTGGGAGAGTTGTGCAGGACCTAGCTAACCTGTGAAGCTGGGTGCCTTTAGGCACATATTCTTTTTCTGTCTCTCTTTGCCTGAGGCCTAGTAATTATATCTGTATTTTGGGAAAACACAGACAGACCCCACACAGACAAATAAAATCTCATGTCTGGACTAATTTTTTTTAATTCTTGTCACAGAGTGAGGGAAACGGGAACTGCTAGCTTTCAAAACTAATTGCCTGTATGAGGGACTGAAAGCAAGAGGAAGGATGAATGGTATTAATACCAATTTGCAGAGTGAGAGAGGACTCTAGAAGGTGTGAGATGCTCCACATTTCTCAGAAGCCTGGTTTCCTGGTTGGGAAAAATAGCTGGTAGGTGATTAAGAACTGGAAGTCTTTTTCCTGCAGATTGTGAAGTGGCCTTTCTATAGGCAAGTAACAGCAAAACTCCTGAGCTTTTCTGTTTTCATCCTCTGTCCTGATCCCTTTTCCTTTCCTCTGTTCTCTCAGTCACATCTGCTGTGGAAATCTTGGCTCCAGCTGGCAGGTCGAGATGTATGGAAACTTTCCAAAGCTGTGCGTTGATGACAGCATAGGGAGCTCAGCTGAACAACAAACATATTTATTTTAATACAGCTTAAATACATCTAAGAATGAAAATTGTGGTCCATACTTATATAAGATGAAGGGTATCTTTTCAAAAGCATGATGGAGATAAAGAACTGAAGGATCAGAGTGAATAATCATTGCAATGTGAGCTTTAAGGATGATGTAGTAGGTAGGCAAGGGTCTATACAGTCCTTGATTGCATAAATAAAGATCAATGAGAAGCAGAGGTGCTGTTAACCACCATATGTAGTAAGATTGTATGCAACCTTTGTATTTAAACTAAGATTATCTGTAAAGCAGGAATTCTGTTTTACAGGACATTTCAAGGCACACTCATTGTTTGTACTGTAAAGTGAAATTGCTTGATTTTTGTGATGTGAAAGCTAGAGAATACAAATGGAGTCAAGCTTGCCTGTGACAAGTAGTGGTACTGCTCCTCTGGACCATCATGGACTTAAATTTAAGAGGCTGTAGTGAGTGCCCCATAGGGTGCCTTGGAGTCTGGGTACGTCTTGGCACCTGGTGTTTTTGAGCCTTCTTGATGATCCCAAGCCTCAGCCGTCTTCTTTCCCTGCCATTGCAGAACTTCCAACCCATTGGAGTGCTGCAGCAGGGCTTGACCTGATTGCCCTTTCGGACAGTCCCTCAGAAGGACACGCAGGATGGTTGTGCTTCCTACCAGGTCATGGCTGAAGCTTTGCAGGTGTCTGCTTTTCTGGGATTGGATCAGGGATTTGAGCCCAAGATTTTCATACCAAGAGGGGTACCAGGAGAAGTCTTTTGCAGCATGTTACAAACTACTGTTCTCAGTTTGGGTCTACTGAACTTCAGTGAATTACAAAAACTGCAATAACTCCAAACAGAGACAATCAACATAGAGCACTACTGTTTTGGTGATTAGATCAATCCCTTGGATTACCAGACTTAAAGATTCAAGGTCCCTGCTTTGAACTGGGATGACTTGAACATGTGTCAGCCACATTCCTGGAAAATATTTTCATCATTCATCTAATCCTGAGGCAGTTCAGAAATCTCCTGTAAATCAATATGTTTCTATGGAAAGCTATGCTTTTCATTGAGAAAATGTGTTTCAAATAAAACAGTATTTGCAATCACCTCTATTTCCTGTTTTAAAAAGCATATTGGCAAACTGAAATGAATACAAAAAGGGCACAAAAAATACTGGAGTCCTGGAAAATCTTTGTCATCGCAGAACCTCATGACATTCAGTCTTTTTAGTTTATCTTTAAAGGTAAACGGTGCCCGTTCACAGTAGATAAGTGTCTATAAGAGGAGCAGATTTACTAGAAGACAACATTTCACCTTTCTGAAGGCACAATAAACTGCAAAAAGGCTCTCATGTCTGGGAGCTGAAGCTACTCAAATTTAGAACAGAAATCAATAACATATGTTTAAGATAAGGATAATCAATCACTAAAGTACCTTTTAGAGAAATGGCTTAGATCTGCCAGCAACTGCTGTCATTAAACCAGGACTATTTTAAAACTGTATCAAGATTCAGCAGAAAGCTTTTCTATAAAATAAGTTTTAATTCAAGTGGAATTTCTGACCTTGCTGTAGGAATCCCTTGATGGTATCCCATGGTCTGTCTTATGCAGAAGATCAGACTAGGTGATCATATTGTTCTTTTTGTATCATAGACGATATTGATCTAGACAAGATTTTTACGTATCATAGATCATATTGATCTAGACAAAGTTTTGCAACTACTTTTTCTGTCTCATGATGCGTTTATTATCACGTGCATGATAATAAAAAAAATATTAGGTCAAACAAAATTATTTCTCCCTGTCAGAATCCTGTCAGAATCTATTTAAATGAAAGAAAGCTTGTTTTTCCATTCCTTTCCTTAAATTTCCCACTTATCAAAATATAATTCAGGTGATTTGTCAAGAATATTGCTTTCTTTTGACACTTTCATGAAAATATTCAAATTATTCATTCTAAAACTTTGGCTTTCTTCTTTCCCAGTTATAATTTTTGAGAAACTTTAGGCAAAAAAGTTTACTTGACTCAAATATGTGTTTTTCATTCCAGCACTGAAAGAGTCTGTACCTTGCCAAGTGAGGTCAAATGACAGGATTTTGAGAAAAGAATCTGAACTCACGCTCTCTGGTACTTTTTCCTGTGCTGAAGGCACAAAGGCCCTGGGCTTACATGCCAGCTTTCTCCTTTGAACATATGTTAAGTAGTAGTCTTAGTTCTAGAGAGATGATAAGAAAAAAAGGTAGATTTGTGTTTATATGGATGTGCGTGAGTTATGCTTAAAAAAGGAGAGCAAATTGCCATGATAAAGGCAGATAAATAGCTGACCAAGACAAAAAATATGAGACCATCTCCCTGCTGAATAGGGTTATAGCTGGCTACAAGAAAACACTAATGCTGAATCTCACTAGTATCAATGATGATTACTACGGGAAATAGATTATTCTGCCCAATTTTGCTCTCTTTTCATTGGGCTTTATAAGACAGTTCCGAAGTGTGTGCAGAGATGCACCCTTGCAACTTGCCCCAGAGATGAAAGATTATGAGAAGATTTTAACCACAAATTGTTTGTTTTCAAAATGTCCTCTTCTTAATCTTCTGCCATAGCTGAGAGCTCCCAGGAACATGGAGAGGTGGTGTACCTGAAAAACCAGAGACAGCATTCTGGAATGTCATTCCTCATGCTTTCTTACTGTGTGGTGAACTTAATGCACTGCTAAAAATATATTTCTTATGAACATATCCTCATTTAGTGTAAAATTAGAAGCCTGCAAATGGATTAATTTTCAAAGAAGGTTCAGTGCCTGCTTTGGATTATCTGAGTCTCTGCCTGAACTGTTGTTTTTTATCTAAAATACATAGTACCATCTAAAAAATGTCTCAGCTGGAGGACTGTAGTGATGACGTGATCTCATTGTTTTCAAAAACTTGCATGCTGTGACTTCAAAAGAGAAAAAGCATTCAGAATCCATTTCCATTTGTTTTGACACCCCATTTCAGATAGTCCTAAGGATGAACAGGGATCTCATAACCCCTGAAACTTAGTTTTTGAGCAAGATTGCTGCCTACAAGGAAGCCAGTTCATGTTCAAATGCAGCCTTTTGCACAGTGAGAGCATCTCCACTGGCATCTCCACAACTCTAGAAGCATGTGTCTCTCAGCACAAGGAGAAGGGTTGCCACTAGGTCTTTCACCAAGGCGAAAGCTGAGGGATGGAAAGAGAGAAAAGAAGAAGGTTGTCAGGGCTGGGGAGGTTTGGGTGAGATCAAGAGCTTAATTTCAGTTAAAAACCATAGTGCTGAACGATGAAACCTGTGCTGATTCTTCGTTTCAGCTATCAGGCCTCTTTCTGTGTGTAATTCTTATTAGCCTACTTTGTGTTCGTAATTTGCTGGCAAATCAGCAGGTTACAGAGCTACATATGAAATATCCCTCTTCTAGGGCTGGAGTGAGAAACCCCTTCGTATTCTGATTTGAAAAGCCTGAAGCATTGGACAGCTGGTGAGGCATCCTGGGTGGCAGCCTGGGGTCCCCAGCTGGGAGAGCCTCCTGTGAAACTCCTCTATGGCAATGATTGATCATTGCAATGCATTTTCCTCAGCGTGCAACAATCATCTTCAGCTGCAGACACATTTGTAACAATGAGTGCGTGGTGAGGGATATGCTGCTTTTTCAGAGCACTGACAGAAAGCGTAACTTTTTCTAGGCTGTTACTGTTGTTATTCTGTTGGGTTTGAATTGCTCCCAGTATGTGTCATAGACGGGAATGGACCTTCTTGAATGTGTTCAGATGCAGACCTTCAAAACAGCCATCTACCTCATTAATAAACTCAAAGCCACACTAGGAACTGAGCACTGCAATGCCAGACCTTTTGGTATGCTTCTGTTCAATGAGAGGGCTCTGAAAAGCTCCCTTTGTAAGGAGCTGGGTGCCTTGGAGAGGAAAGCCTGAAAGCTGGCTTGCTGGGAAGGAGCTGCTTTTTTTCATTAACTGGAGACAGCGAGGAAAAAAAGAGGTCTTAATAAAATTGAAAACTTCTACTTTGTATTCCTAGATGCAACTTTGCCCCAGCTTGCTGCCTATTTCTCAGACTTGAAGCAGTACTTTTGTGGCCCAGGAATGTTTGCCTAGCTCTAGAAAGCTTTGGTTCACATCCCTGTCTGTTGTGCCCAAGAAGATTCAAGCATCCATCTTCTATCAGAATCTGTAAGAGCGACTGATCCAGCTAAAACTCTTCTGCTTATTGGGCTAAACAGAGTGATCATCTAACCTTGTGGTTGGAACACTGACAAAAAAGGGGGAAAGTCAGTGCTAGTACTTGGCTCTGCTAACATCTAGGCATCTGCTGTCCAAGCTGAGTGTCCTAACACCAAGTATCCAGTGGGCAAGGAGTTATTCTTTTATTCCAGACTAATTTAAGTAGTTCTTGAAATGCAGGAAAAGTTCAGTCAGGAGATACAAGGAGGCACTGCTGGCAGTCCCATGTTGCTGGATGTCATGCATCACTCCAGGGGCATGGGAGCCCAGGCTGACATGCTCTGCCCAAGTGGCCATGTGGGAGGACTGGTAAAAATGGATTGCGCTGTCCTGTTGGCAGTGTGGGAAGCAGAGTCCAGCTGTCAGGTCTGCTCTGAGAACAAGTTTTCGAATCCTGGCAGAGCTTGGGGATGAACCGAGAGCCTCTCTGGTCAGCACCCAGCAGGTAGGGGCAGCTCTAGCAATGCAGCTGCAAGTATTTAGGCATTGGGGGTGTTTTACTAGTCCTCTACTTAGTCCTCTACCTGCAGTCCTATTACTGCACATGGAGCCTGCGCCCAATACTTGCATGCTTGAAGTCCTTGCTCCTTGCTCCTTGCTCCTTGCCATGTAAGCTCTTAGCTGCTTTATATAGAATATTTTTCTCTGTTAGTTTATATGGCGGCTTCTCTGTCCTTATGGCAAAAAGTATGGGTATGTTTGGTATGTTTTGTTGTCTTCCTGTATAATACTTCTCTCAGAAACTTCTGAACTATTTGTTTCTTATGTCAGAAGTGTGGGCAAAGGGGAAATGAGACCTGTTTAGTATTGCTGACTTCTGCTGAAAATGCTTGCTCACTTGTTCCCCTTGCTGTGGACTAGTGACCTGAAGTCAATCACCTTTCCTTTCTGTTTTGCCCATTACAGCCTCGGTGTGAGAAATGTGAGAAAGTCAGGATGGAAATTCCTTTGCACAGAACATAGCTGAGACTACTTAAAATAACTTGTTTATTACTAAGAAAAACAACCAGGAAAAGAAAACTTGTCTTGCTTTTTCCTGAATACAAATGTTATGTCTATTTAGCTCTTTTGTGCACTGGCCTTAAGATCAGGTGAATTTGCTCTGTGTTTTGGTACCCCTGCCTTTTTCACATATTCCCACAATAAACTGTTAAATGAAGCAGTGAAAATGGGATATTGCACATTTCATCATAACTCCCTTGGAAGGTGCACAACATCTGGGTTATTTTAGCCAGTATATAGGGTTCATTCCTTACTGGCCAGCTGTAGATAATTTTTTTCTGTGCTTTGTTCTCCAGGCTCCTTTCAGGCTGTTATAATTTACTCTCTTGCTCTTGAAGACCACACAGTAGTCAATCCAGATTGTTAAACAAAGAGGGACCAGGGGAGCCAATGGCTCTGCACAGGACTGCTGCTCGGCACCAGACACTGCCTGCGAGAGGCACCGACCCGCCCCAAACTCCTGATTAAGACACATCAGATTCGGACATCTAATTTCTTTGTGTGGGAGTTTTCAGTGAAACGTCCTGAGACTGTAATAACTTTCACAATTGATGGCACTTCTTAGAGCCCTTCCTGTTGTTTAATTGATTCCAGGCTGGTGCTTACTAAGAAAAATGTTGTTTGTGGGTTCTTGAGCTGTTTATTATCTGTTAATAACCATGTGGGTGGACAGCTGTATTGTGCTGATCAATACACAGAGCTGCGCTCCTGAAACAGAGGAGTGCGGGGAATTTGGTGCCCAGGCTGTGCAGAGAGAGGAGAGCACCCTGCTTGACTTACTTACAAAGGTCCTTCTTGCCCTTGCTCAGCTGATATAAACCACTACAGGGGTCCATCATTGCCAGGTGTCCGGAGGGACATGTTTGCACCAGGCATGAAGGACAGGCTGAGCCACCTCCTTCCAGCTGAGGAACAGAATAAAAACGGGACGGCAAACATCCATGCTCTAGACTGGGGGAAAAAAGTACTGCTTTTCATTGTTTTCCTGAGGTTTAAAATAGCAGATTTCTTTTCTGGTCTGCTCAAACCATACTCACTATGCAATTACATGGAATAAAAATTTTAATATAAATGTTAAAATAAATATTTGTACCGAAGAGACAGTAGTTATTCATACTTCATTTTCTGTGCCTGCTTTTGTATAATGTTCAGCATGTAAACATCCTGGCCTTCAGCTTTTTCAATGTGACTGAATAATATTTTCAGTTGTACATGCGTATGAAGAAGGCATGCAAATGTTAGAGACATTGAAATACAGATTTCCATTTCATGGAAAATTAGAAAATTATTAATTTGTTTTGCTTAGGCACAGAACAAAACCCCATTTCTACAACTTCCTATGAAATGAGACATCCTGAAAAAAAAATTATTTCAAAACTGTATGTTATATGGTGCATGGCTTCCAATGATTTGTCATAACACCATATAGAAATACATACAAAAAACAATGAGAAAATGATGGAATTGTGTTAAATGAAACTTTCATTTTTACTGAGTTTTTCATTTCTGTTTTTGAATTGCATTTCTGATGTTTATGTCACTACAGGTATTATACTGCAAAACACCCCCCGTTTCACCATAATAAAATTTCCTGACAAATACATGAGAGAGCTATAGTCACAAATTGTTACTGGGCTCATACTTGTTCTGAGTTGAAGGTTAGCTTTGAATTTGTTTCAGACGGGCTGCTACCCTGATGAAAACCAGCAGAAATTATAGATCGTAGCTTGTCCTACATAAGTTCTACATTTCCATCTAGGTTTTCCTTTAAGTGCTTTGCCTTGGAGCAACAGTAGCCACCAACATTAACACATTTTGTCATCAACAGACGGTAATCACTTTTAGCCACCGAGGAGCTAGAGATGATTTCAAGGTATTGGCCTAGAGATGAGAGGTACTTTATCTAACTCATTAGAAGACAATCAGCACTATCTGGGCCCTGAGGAATTAGGATGTTTCAGGATTAGGCCCATAACCTAATGGAAAACAACCCCTTGGACGAGGTAACTTTGAACAGTAGGCAAAAGGTAATGCAGCAGTAGCTAGGCTGTGCAACTGAAATCAGTTTTAACCAGAGTCTCAGGGCTTCTCCTGACAAATTAACAGCCAAGGGTGGATCCTTTTTTATTCGGTATATTTATTGCTTATCCATCACAGTCACAACCTAAGTGTCCAGCATAACAGGAAGAGCAGTGACACGTATGGAATTGATTGCAAATCTGTTATATTTGTCCCTTCTGCACAAAATACAAAGTAGGAGAGGGAGAGAAGGATGGAGGTGGAAAAAGTGCATGGAAACTACTGCCACTACTGTCTGTCCCTTCCTTGCCTTTTGGGGCTTTGTCACATGAAGCCTTTGCAATCAGATTAGCAGTAAGGGTTCTCTCTTTTCAGGTTAGTATTCATATGTGGTAATGTTATTGCAAATTGACTTTTCTAGCACCTTCAGTAAGGTGCATGTTAATAGGGAGTGAGGGAGAGGAGCTAATGTGATGGGGATCTCAAGACAGTGTTAGCAGAGCAGTGCTGCTCTGTTCTTTCCAGCTTGTGCACCATGAAGCTGGAGTTCTTTTGTTCTGTTTGGAGTTTTTTTGTTCCCTTCACATGAAGAGCCTTTGTGGGGGATGAGGAAGGCAGCTCCATGCCAGCTGTGACCACTGCAATCAGAGCAGAGAAAGAAAAATCTTCTCCTGTGCCTTGGGGGAAACTTATTTCTCTGATGGTTTTACTGGGTTCAAGGACACGGAAAACTGGACATCACAGAATCAGCAGTAGCTGTTGTAAAACCCAAATGTTCTCCCAGAGGGGTGTAGACTAAAGACACATCTGGATGCAGAGCAAAGACATAAGACCTAGTTAGTTTTGTTTTCTTCCTCCATGCAGTTTGCAACTTTGCATAATGGTTTTCTCTCCTTTCTTCCCATCTCTACTTTTTATTTCACTTCTTGCACAATCCAGATCAGAAGGAGTACATCTGAGGTTGTGACTAACTATCACTAAGGAGTAATTTTTTTCCCAGAATAATACCAGTTACTGTAATCATTGTCATAGCTGTATCTAAAAAATCTAACAAAGATTGAAATTCTGCAGCTGTGCACAACTGGGCTGAGAAGAATTTCCTTTCAATGTAGCTGTTCAAAAGCAGGTCTTCTGAGCTAGTCTCCCTAGCTCTCCCTGTCATCAGTACAGGCAGAAACAACTGTATCCAAAGAGACCTTCAATACAGTTAAAAAAGGATCCTGTTCTAGAAAAAATTATGTATCTACATTGCCCCTAGGAGGGTGCCCTACTTTTGTCAGATGAAGTGTGACATGCCCTGTCTTCATTTCTTGCTGTGGCTTCATATTTGCAAACACCACTGGCTTTCACTTTGCAAACCTTTCCAGTCTGAGTTGTGTTTGTCCAGGGATTAACACACATTTTAGCATTTATCTTTTAAGATATACATTCCTCCCTTTTATAAATAATTCCCATTTGAAGGGTCCAAAATATTAGAGTAGCTCTTACCGAAGTGTTCACAAAAACATAATCATGCTGATTGTCTGCTTTGGAGTATGCCACAAGCATGCCTGGAAGAAAAACCGTGGCCATTTCTGTTCTCTGTGAAGTGCTGTGGGAATCTGCTAACAATTGTTTTAGTCTCTTTGATGTCCTCTGCTCAAGGCTGTGTGTAAGTCATACAGCCTCTCCCTGCCCTGTACAGATCTAAATGAGGTGTTTGACTGGCAGTGCTCAGCTGGCTTTGTCACTAGTGTCTATTTGTAGCTCTGTTATATGCAGTTTCTCAAGGGGTTGCCTAAACAGGACCAATTCCAGTGCTCTGGCCTGATGTGTAGCCATCCCCGACACCCTCTGCTTGGCCACCCAAAATATCCCCTCAGGCAAGCTGACAATGTGGGAAAACAAGGTTTGGAGAGGGCTTCAGATCAATGTGGAGGCACATCTCTTTGCAAGCACACACTTGAGAGGTATTTTTGCTAGTAAGTGGCTCCCACATTGCTGTGTACAGGCACAGTTGTATGCCGAGTGACAGCAGATGAGGGCTCTTGTGTCCGCTGCACAAGTGAAATTAGTAATGGGCAGTTGAACGGGAGAGAATTTTTCCTGCTCCCCTCCAAAATCTTGGTGGACAATCTCCTAAGAGTTTTATGTCCTCTTTTCTTCCATCCAGGTAAGACTGGAGAAATCAGTATACATTTTTTTAAAAGCCTTTTCATTTTCCATATTGATTTTTTTGTATTTAAGCTTTCTGAATGAAAGGTATTTGAACCAAAAAATAAACTTTTAAAAAAAGTGTTATGACAGTCTGTTAAGACAAATTTGATATTTTCTCTAGAACATTTTGAAACCAGGCAATCCATTGACATTGACCCCTTCCCACAAAGAAAAAAAAAAAAAGGATTTAACAAGTCAGCATTTCATAGTGGAAAAAAGTTTCACTGGAAAGTTCCCAACCAACTCCATTATTTTGTAATTGCCAATTCATGTCTTCTCAGAATCTCAGCATGATGTGAAAGCCACGAAACAGAAGACATTCTCCCTCCCTCATATGAAATTATGGGATTTTTTTTCCATAAATGTCATGGAAAATACACCAATTGAAATAATTGAAAACTTCTGGTTTCATTATTTTTCATTTTAGGAAGACAGCGTAACAAAATCTGGGATTTGATGCCCATATTTAAAATATCTCATATTTTCTATAGAATATCCACTATTTTAATAACTGAACCTGTATACACTGAATTATGCTCTCATCCTTATCTGTTGCCTACTGGCAGGAAAGCTGAAGCCTTACCATCCTGTTATAACACAGGTAATCATTGGCAGTCTTGTTACCCAAGATGACAGCCTGGCCAGATGACCCAGTTTTATTTTAATTTGTGCCAAAGAACGTGACTTTTACAAAGGGAAGTTCTTGCTTCTTTGGGCTACTGGCACTTAGTCTTCCCATCTGTAAGAGGAGCTGAGCTGTATCTTCTATGCTGGAGGCATTTAACTGCTTTGACCTTGGTCCCTATTCTTTTTTATCGGGAGGAATTTTACAATGCCACAGACCCATTGTCCCAATACTCCCAGAAAATTATGCAGTGCAGCTTCCACCAGTAGCACTTCCATTTGGGAATATTGTTTCTGTGCCATATGGATCCAATCACCCCTCCTCAGCCCTGCTCCTGAGCATTTTTCAACTGCAGACAGAGTCCTAGTAATGACTGCGGTGGGAGACAAGGAAAGCCTTTGGTCTCTCAAATAAGTTGACTTGAGCTTTTTGAGGCATTCCTTCTTGCCTCCTTCCCTCTTACATTGCTTCACATTTTTAAGCCAAAGGCTTTGCTTTCATAGTGCTTTATTCAGCTCCTTTAGCAATCTGTTAATGAGTGAAACCTGGAGATATGGCTGAGATGCTTCAGAGAGAGGAGAGGAAGAAAGGGATGGGGGGAAGCAGGAAGGCGCAAGGGAGAGAAGGGGCATGGCATGGAGCAATTTCTGAGGTCAGAAGGAAAGGGGTGTTTTTGCCTCACCATTTCTTTGACATCATTATTGCTGGTTTTATTCTTTTTGGTTCTGCGTGTTGGTAGGAACGAAGTTGGCAAGCTCCATTGGGAAGGCAAAGTCTATTTCCTAGAGCTGCCAAGTAGGTTCCCGTGTCTAGACAGTGCATACAATGGTTGGCAAAAGGCCAGACACAGAGTTGATGGATTTACAAAATAGCAGCATTTCTCTGTATTGATTTTCTCGGGGTGTTTCCAGAACTCAGGGAGAAGTAGGTAGTTACATTTTACAATTTTTTTCTGATAATAAAAGCCCTCAGAGGGGAGCACTTAATGGAGACACTTCTGGTCTGGAGGACATTGTCTGAAGATGCCTCTCCAGAGGGGAGAGGATGAATATTACTAGATATTACATTAACTGTAAATATTACTGGCTGTATTGTGAGGTTGAAGTGGCAATTTTTACTGTGCTTGAGTGTAATTCTATATTTTTAAAGAAAAAGGTAACCTTGTTTATGGCCCAATAGTGAAACTATGAGTCTGAGTGAATGGCTTAGACAGAGAGGTGAGTAGTTTGGCACCAGGCATGTCCCTTTTCCCCTGTGTGTGAGATCAATTCTGGCAACGAAGTTTTCAAAACATGTGTTGTCAGTGAAATGTGCCTAAACCTCTACTGGGAAGACAAAGAAAAGTTTAGCTTCAGTGCTCTGAATTTGTAGGTACCTTTAGTTGCAGGCTTTCTGTAATGTTAAGTGATTTTAAACACATGTACAGATTAAAAAACGTGCATGCTGGAAAAAGGGTTCTTTTGGACTCTGCTTTCCAAAACATACAGAGCTGGGGATTAAGTCTTGGCCTGCCATACTGTGTTTCAAATTGGGTTGGCAACGCCACCCATTTGGAAGCTAACATATTTGCAGAAACTACTTCAATCTGTTAAAACTCTCACCACTGGCATCTTGAGCCCTCTCTGAAGCCATATGTTGGCAATTATAGGATGGTACAGTGAGTGTGTGAGCGAACTATTTGGACTGTAGCAGTATACCATCAATCTGAGTTATGCGTATGGTCTGTGATGCGATGGTTAGCATAGCGGGGTCTGAAAACAGTAATTTGTTCTTTGAAGGGAAGAGGTAAATCAGAAAAATGTAGACTGTGGTTTGGGAGGATATCCAGAGAGGATAAAAATAGATGTAAAGTCCTGAAAAGGTGGAAAAAATTAAAATCCTCAAATATTAACAAAGGAAAATTTTCAAAATAAGTCAGTATAGAGCATCTTATTAAAATAACTTCTTTCCACTCTGGAGTGGCTGGGCTGAAGTATCCTGATCCTGACAGAGCTGATGCACCCACTATCCCCAAGAGAACCAGTCTTTCAATCACTTGTCAAGTTGCTGGTCTTATTATGCATCAAAAGCCAGATTTACCTGGGTAGGTATTGTCTCCAGTCACTGCCACTGGCTTCCTCTGCTGCACCTGAGACCTGTCTGCTCCTGAAGTGAGGGTGAGACAGTATCCTGAGATCCTGAAGAGCTGAAGATATGCAGTCTATGCTCTTTATTGCTACTTCCAGGTGCTTTCTGGGTATGCCATGCGGCTAGGTTTGTATTCACAAGGCAAAGGAGTTCAAAATATATGTTGTTGTTAGTGATGCCATCTACTCCCATCATTGACTAAAAATTGATTTTGCTTTGATATAACAGGAAAGCTACAAAAGAGTCTTACCTATTTCCTTTTAACACTTGGATGTCAGAAATATATGGAGGAATGTCTTACTGGAAGCTCTCATCAGATTTCTGAAGGGACTTGCAATTAAAAGCAAAATCTTATGAAGGAAGCAGAGTCACTGGAGGAAATGATCTGAGGGAGGAACAGAAATGCAGACAAGGACAAGTGGTACTCCAGACCTCTCTTGAACTTCACACTTACCAAGAAGGCCAGGAAAAAGAAAGTAAGAATTTCTCTCTTAATTACTTAATTACAGTCTCACAGCCCTGTGGCTATTGTAGGG
>NW_010403035.1:50258-52145 GCF_000710305.1 Buceros rhinoceros silvestris | reverse complement strand
ATATTTTTCTCCACGTCTACATTTCAAAGGGTAGTTCACTCAGTAAAAAGAAAAAACAGAGATACCACATACAAAAACATTTTTATTATTGTTATAATTTGCTGTTTAATGCAATGCTTTAACTAGGAATACAACTCAGCAGAAGTACATACACGTATATTGCATGTAATGTCAGTTGTGTCATCAAGTTATTTCAAATCCTCATTGTCTCAGTCCTTTATGAGTTATTTTGGTGAAACACCTTCTTCCTTCATCCTGCATAACATATTTGAATGTTGCTGAATAACACAGACGTTTTTCTTCCAAATGGAGCAAGATATTACCTCCAAATTCCCACTTAACAGGACTTTATCAAACCTTGCTTTCACTGTATGTATGTGTTGTATAATTATATATCTATACAGCATATATAAATATATATCTATAATGTATATATTATCGAGTGGGTCAGCTTTACACAGCTAACCATAAACTTGTGCTTATCTTATTTATATGAGATCAAATGTACAGCATCGAGAATTTGACCAGTCCCCTGCTTGTAAGATCCTCAGGTCTCAGTTCTACCATCTGATTTTGGGTATCACATACATGTAATGCATTCCCTTCTTTCTTGCAGTAGTATTTTCTTTTGAAGAAAAGAACACAGCTGGGTTTTTTTTTTATATATAAATGAATAACAGGTTTTCCATACCCTTAAGTTAGAAAAGATCTCAAGAAGACATGAGTTTTTTTCTCGTACATAGAGCTTAAAGAATAATTGGACATTCATTGTAGATATATTTACATTATAACCTTATCTGGATAGCATTATACATAATGTATTTTTTTTTACACAGTCAAGATATGGTGTTGGTCATGATAAAACACACTATCTAAAGGTATTTACAAATTGCTAGTCTCTAACTTACCAACCGTCTCTGCAAAGTGGCACCAGAATTAAGAGATAAGATATAAGAAGGTCTGTTTATTGCCAACCATGGCACTCTCACCAGTGTTTTTACTGTTACTACTACCACTGCTACCATGATGTGCTTCAGAGAAAGGCTGTCTTTGGGGTAGAGGTGTAGAGGCAGAGCCTCCAGTGGAGGCAGAAATCCCACCCTCTCCTCACAGCCTTAATGAGCAGGGGAGAGCAGATGAGCAATCTAGTTGTGACCTATCTGTCCCTTTGCAAGTTGGGGCATGCCAAGCTTGTCCCCCTGTGCTTTCTTCAGTGCTGTCAGGTGAGTCAGTCCAAATGTTAAACACCCAGCAAAATCCTTCCTTCCAAAGGCCACTGCAACATGGACTGTGATCATACTGTCTTACATACCACCCACAGCCACATCTCCCAGAAAGTCAGAGCACTTTGGGGCATCTCAAAGAAAATAGTTTCTATGTGCTTTTTGCAAGTACAGTCAAAAAAGGAAAAAGAGAAAAAAGAAAAAAGAAACTCACTATAAAAACATGAAAATGAGTAGTTACCTAATGGCACTTTTCAGGTTACGCACAGCTTTGGAAGACAAAAAGACACCAATACTAGATTCCATTTATTTGGTTAACAGAATGAAATGTTTATAACAAATCTACCCAGTATCCTGAAATACGAGCCCTGGTAGGACTGACAGACTTGCGTAAACCCCTAGCTCCATCATGTAGCAAAAAAGGCCATAGCAGAAGAAGAGAAGTAAAAATACAGGAGAAATAATTGCATTGGTAGTGGTGAATGATTCATGTCCAACTCAGTCTTGCTGTAATTACATTCTTAGGCTTGGTTTCTCAGTGAATACTGCTAGTGAGCACAGGAATGAAAGGGTCTTCAAGGGAAGGGAGGGTTGCCTTCCTATTGCACAGGGTATAAAATTAATCAATTCATGTTGCTACATGATATTCCGCTACTTTCACTCT
>NW_010403035.1:24246-50156 GCF_000710305.1 Buceros rhinoceros silvestris | reverse complement strand
CTCTTTCCCATTTTCCACCTTTGTTTCTAATATGGAGACAACAAAACCGGGAAAGAAGAGAATTGATTTGGCTTTGTTTCACACAAGGGGTTTTTACTTCCAATTTAATACCCATGTAGAAAGGATTTATGGAAGTTTTCACTCCCCACAGTAGTTTGGTGGGGGGGAGGTGCTTGCTGGGGAAGGCAGTATTTTGGTGAGGTTAAAGAGTCTGAATACGAGCATTCACACTTTCTGAAAGCAAGAGAGGCTGCACACTTGTAGCTGAAACACAGGCAACATACTTGTTAAAGCGAGGAAGGCGGAAAGCTCTTTGCCAAGACTGTGGCAAAAGAGAAAAGACAGGCAGAGAAACAAGAGAAGCCGCAGCAAATTAAGGACCATCTCTCAATTTCCTTCAAGGCAAGATTTTCTATAAATTTAAAAAGAAAAAAAAAGGTCTCTTTAAAGAGCTTTTCATGATACACAAGAACAGTAAAAGCAGTATTGTATGGCAATCACATTCCTACCAAGTGCCTCTGGACATGTTATATAAGACATCTGTAGACTCAGGGGTAAAACAAAGCTTACTTCTTTTAAGCTTCTCAATTCCTACCTCTTTCACCGCTGATGTCAGTGTGACTGTGAGGATGACTAAAGTCAGCTGAGTGCACAGAATCATCTAGGTGGAGATCTTTTAAAACATCAAAGGCTATTGGACTCCAAACCCACTACCTGTCAGCAATCACCCTCCACCCACAGGACCAGATTCTGACCTGTTATTTGGGTGTGTTTTTTTTTTCATCAGGCAATGTTCAAACACTTTGCTATCTCTGAATGGATCCTCGTGATTCGTAGTAAATCAAATGAAAATCCCAAACAGAAAGAAGGCTGACAGAATTTTTTCTTAGGTTTTGTCCTCACTGGAAAACAGATTTCTCAACATTACATCATTTTTTCCCCCTTTCTTTCATTCTTTCTTTCCTTTCCTTTTATTTTAACTACGGATGTCTTTAATACTCAGAAAAGGTGCCGGTTGTTTTGACATATCTTCAGGCTGTTGTTTTCTCCCTGGAGAGTTAAGGTAGGGCTGGCCTGTGACAGTACAAGTCACTTCCCATGGGCTGGTGATGTGACAGATCCTGCTGTAGCAGGGTTGCTGTCAAGGGCTGGTTGGGCCTTTTCAGTTTTAGCCCATGGAAATAATTAAAAGGAAGAAAAGAAGAGGGCAAGAAGTGCTAACTGCACGGCGTTTATGTTGGTTTTGTTTTGTTTGTTTGTTTTTTTTCCCTCTTCAGTTACCTGCAGAGTTTACTTGATTTTTATGTGGAACAAAAGTGGCCAGTGCAGCACATGATGTGGACCTGCTGCTGAGATCCTCTGGCCAAGCCCAAGGTGAAGATGTGCATCAACAGTAGCAGTGCCACCCAGGACCTTGGGAGATGACGGGGCACAGGTGACAGCTGGGAAACCTGGAGGAGGTATGCAGGGAATGCTGCTCTTCAAGACCAACATCTACATCTCGCAGAACTATCACTCAGAAGAGAAGTGAAACCTAACGAATGAGGTTTGGGGCACAAAGGAAAGACATGTTTGCTCAAAAGATGTTCAAAAGAACAAATTATTTCTGACTCTGAGATATTATCCCACTTTTTGTCTTACTGAGCCACAGTCAGGTGAAGATCTGAGAGGCTCCCAGTATCTCAGGGCAGGCTCTGCCCCCTCTCTGCCTCTCGGAGGGGGTAGACAGCATCATGAATGAGTGTTGTCTCTGTACCTCCCACCAGCTGTCAATGAGCACAACGTGGACGCAATCCCATGCAATATCTGGAATGTTAGAGGATAATATAAGCCATGGTGGTGAGTGTGTTTACATGCCCCTGTGTACATGTGTAGGTGCATTATGTCATCTATTTTTGCATTAGATTGGCTTTTAGAGTTTAATTGGCTGTGAATGTGGATGTATTGGAAATATATACCATATATATATCATGGAAATATTTTTTCATTGAATTGGTACAAGGTGGAAACATACAGGATATTGTGTTTTCCAAGCCTTTTAAACATACCATAGCAGTAACCAAAGCATTTTGTCCTTTGGAGTCAAAAGTGGGGGGTACTGCTAGGGAAAAGGCCTATAAAGCTTCAAAATGAAGGTTTTTCTTTTTATTTGCATTTTTCATGAATGCTGGCCCCCAAATATTTTTTTTTTCTGCATGGTGTTTTGAGTGTTCATACGATGAAAAAGTATAATTGTAATCTATATTCTGAACTTCTTAATGTGTAGAAGTGTCCTTATGTCTTAGAGGAATTCATAATTTATGAACGAGTGACAACTTTAAAGGTCAGAATAAAGGATTTGCACACCTGCTGGAAAACTGGAATTAGACGATGAAGTAAGAAAATACAAACCATTATTTCCCAATTTGAGTATCTGCAGTATTGATACTCACAACACTTGCTAAAAGAAAGAAGCAGGTGTGTTTCTTTCATGAATCCCCTCAACAGAAGTAAGATTTAGAAAACGAACAGATTTCATTTTGTCTTTGGTTTTTATCTGGGTTTTTCAACACCTCAAGAGAATGTATGATCTAGAAATGATCATGTAAGACTTTCCCTTGACCTGTCAAGATAAGCCTAGTGAATACAGTTTTGAAAGACGAGCAGCACTTAGTTTTGCAAGCCTTGTCATTGAGCGATTCTTCCTTACAAGCAGGAAGATGAAAAATTAATAGTAAATATGACTCAAGGTGAGTGAGCATTGCAAAACTGGCTGCATGGAAACATTTAGGATGAAATCACTAGGGGTATAAAAACAATGAAAGCATATTAAGAAACATTAATCCTGAGTTTAATGTGGCCTCAATTTACTGCAGTTTAATGCTCCTCATTTTCTCTTTCTGCTAGGAACTTCAAAACATGAAAATTGCCAGATTGCCGAAGTGCTTTGACGCTGTTCCAATGAGCATGTCTAACGTAAAACTTCAGTCTGCAAGATTAATTTCCCCATAATCTTACAGGCTGTTATTTTGAAGTGCATTTTAGAAGACTCTAATATGGTAGCATGAAGTAACAGAATGAATTGGTAGGTAGCTTTCACTCCAGGAGACAGTCTCCCAGAACACTGTCTATGCAGAAAACTACTTTTTGGATAACAACATCTGTAGGTGTACATTCACTAGTGCCTGGAAGTTAGAGCTACTAAGAAGGTTAACTAGAGTACGCATAACTCACAGACAATTGCTGTTTTCAGTAATCTAATACACTCTATCCTACCCACACAGTGCTCAATTGTGCTACAATACGTATCAAATAATGAAACAGCGAGTTCTTCGCCAGACAGAAATAATCTAAATTTGAGTTGGTGCTGAGTCGCAGGTGATATTTGAACCTGACCCCCGCCAGCCCCCCATCTAGACTATTTTGTTCTCTGTTTTTGTGTAATCACTGCTTGCCTCTCTGCATTTTTATTAGTGTTATCCCTTGGTTTATGGTGAAAATATTGCTCCCAGGTGGTACAAAAGGCAATGTAGCCAATATCTTTTTCACAAGTAAACTTCTTGGCCAGGATGCACCTAGGAAGGACCTTGGTTTCACACTAAGGGCTTAGGCAGAGCTTGATCCATGTGGGCACATCAGTCCATCTTATTCTTTTCCTCAATAAATGAGTGTGAATCATCTTCTGATTGGTCAAGAGTATAGTCATTCCATATTAACTATTAATTTTGTGGAGCATACCTCTTTATCAGTACAACCAACTTTAAAAAAATGTAACCTCTATTTTCCTAGGAATAACCTTGTTTCTATTCTTCAGCTGAGGCCCTTTGTTTGGTCACCATGGTGGCTGACTGGATGAGACCTTTGAATTTAAAAATTTTGCTATCCAGTCCTTGTGCCCTGGACAAGCAAGGTACAGAAAGCAAGAAAAGTCTGATGGAGGTAAAAGACAAATCCACAGATGGATATTGTATGATAAACAAATTGAACACGATTTTCTCCAAGCTTTTTTTTATATGGATACTGAAATAGTCTTGAGATGTAGCAATCTGGAAAAGACCCTCTTTTTTCACTTTTATCTTGACATGGTGAAGGAATCAATCAATAAAATCCCCTAGAAAGGGGCAAGTGGCAGACTTTGAATGATACACAGGTTAAGCAGTGGTTACATGTTGAGCACAGTTACACTTTCAGAACTGATGCAGTTTTGGAAATGGTAGTGTCATAAACAACATAAAATAACTTTCATCATGATTTACCTAACATTAAGGTTCTTACAAGCCAGTGACAAAAAAACTACAGACAACTTTGAACTTTAGGAACGACCTACCATGATTAATTTCAATTTTGTAAGGATCTTCCAAACTCCTATGCCTCTTCCACACGGTTATTGTTAAAATTTCCTTTTTTTTTTTTTTTCTAGATGAAGATGTATTAAACAGACACAGAAAAAAAGAAAAAAAAAAAAGAAAAAAAAATTTTACACAGAATGACCAAAAAATCGTAGACTCTAAAGCCCTTCTGCAGAAAAGTCTCAGAAAGCAAGGAATTGTGCCTCCAGTCCACGTATTTGAATAATTCCTCAAACATTCTCATGTCCTTAAGATTTATTTTCAATACTAAAAAGTTGTTTTTAAGTGTAGTTCTCAGGGGTGGAGCTGATGCCCCATATCAGTATTTCCACTAACATCCTGGATTGCACATTCCATAGAAGAGCATAAAGTGCTATGGCATTGTTTGGTTTTTCTTTTTTTTTAAATTTAATTTGAAACTTCTTCACCCTTCTCATTATTATTTTCATTATTATTATTATTATTTTACCTTGTAGCTCCTATATTCTTGTAATGGCACATAAGAAGGTGCTTAAAGGTCTTCTTGAAAGTAGCATTGCAGAGAGCATAACAAGCAGGGTTGACGGTGCTGTTGATATAACAGAGCCAATAACCTATGGTCCATACAGTGCCAGGGATGCACGACGTACAGAAGCTGTTGATGAGCACCATCACATTGTATGGGGTCCAGGTGATGATGAAGGCCAGCAGGATGGCCAAAATAGTCCTTGTCACTTTTTTCTCTCTAGAAGGAGGTGGTTTCCTTTTGGCTGGTTGCTTTGTCATCTTGACGATTTTCCGAGCTACACTATTCTGCTTCTCCTCCCCATTGGTGCCTACAATCTCCACAGTAGTGTTGGTGGGGGCACAGCAGTCACCCTTTTGGTACTTGGTGGCTATCCTGATGCATGTCAGCTTGGAGTTCTCCACTTTGAGATGGTCTTGGGAGGCAGAAGCCTGGCTGGCATCTTTGGCAGCTTCATCCTCTTTCACATTAGAAGCGACCACGCTGACAGAGGTGGACTCATTGGAGCTCTCCTTCTCCTCCCCCTGAACACAGTTCTCCGTCACAGTCTCTCCAGTCGTTTTTCCATTCTGAATTTTGCTGTGCTCTAGCCCATCTCCACTGTTTGTGATGTTGTTATTGTTTGGTTTCGCTATTTTACCTTGGACAAGGCTTGGGGAAACTGTATCTTGGTTTTGGGCAGCTTCCTTTTTCCCTTTCTTTATCCGACTCTTACTGGCTTGAGAGATTTGCCAGTAAAGGACAGTCATGATGATAACAGGCAAATAGAAAGCTGCAATGGCAGTACCAAATGTGACGGCAGCATTGGAAAAAAACTGGATGTAGCAATCCCCATCTGGGACAGTCCTTCCTCCCACAATGAACTGCCAGAAGAGAATTGCAGGAGCCCACAGGATGAAGGACAGCACCCACGCAGCTGCGATCATCATGCCTGCCATCTTAGTGGTCCGCTTTACAGGATATGTCAGAGGCTTGGTGACACAAAAGTATCTGTCAAAGCTGATAATGAGGAGGTTCATTACAGAGGCATTGCTGACCACATAGTCAAGAGCCAGCCAGAGGTCACACACTACAGGCCCTAAGGGCCAGTAGCCTATCACAGTGTAGAGAGTGTATAGGTTCATTGAAAAGATGCCAATGATCAAGTCAGCGCAGGCTAAGCTGAACAGGAAATAGTTGTTAACAGTTTGTAGGTGCCTGTTGACTTTGATTGACACCATGACCAGGATGTTCCCAATTATGGTGACTAGACTGAGAGACCCTGCTACCAGGACGATGAAGACCACCTCAACAGTTTTATAGGGGCTCTCCAAAGCCATCGCATTTTCAGTGGAAGAGTTTATGTACGTTGAGTTATTCATTTCTGTTCTGCTAACAAGACACCAAATTATCACTTAAGCCTGTAGAGGAAAGAAAACAAAACAGATATTGGCATGAAATTAGTCCCTTTACCATTAGGAAATGGATCCCCCCAAAAAACTGCTTGGAAAGAGCTTAAAGGTAGAAGATGTGTGCAGAAGGACCAGTCAGCTTTGGCTAATGAAAACACATTACATCACATAATATCCCCTTAGGAGTACCACACCAACAGGACACTTCTAAATATGTGTCAAACACAAAACATTTTAATCCAGATTTAGATTTTTAAGTTCTCGTATGCATTTTTCTTTGTCCTCTTATAAAAGTAATATTGACTTGAAGATTTTGGAAACCAATGTACATACTGATTTCTTTCCTATCAACCAAATAGTTTCAAACCTTATTCCAAATAAAAGAGTCCAGTCCTGAGGGTATGCTATTCTTATAACACGAGGTGAAGACGTGGTCTACCAAGAGCCAGATCACACAAAGGTTTTCATCTTTCCTTCATATTCCACCTGGGTATGTTTCTGTGAGGTTTATGGAACAGGTTTGAGTCATGCGTCCCTCTCATTCTCATACACTGTCATTACCTTTTCTTGTCAACACTTGCGAAGATTTTGGCACTCATCAAACTAAAGCTACTAGTCTGCTAATAAAGAATCTGTTGAAGTCAATAGAACAAATAAACTCACCTGAGTCGAGCATCTAGCAATCTAATTAAATGTGCACAATTTTTATTTTATTTTTTCCATTTCAGTGAGATGATTATTTTTTACATCCTTTTGACTATTTGTCAAAAGGGTTGTTGTTTGGTTTTGTTGGGTTTTTTTTTAACATGATGAGGTTATCTCTCAATGCTTGCTTACTTGTACTTTTCTTTTTTCAAATCACAATATTTTTAATCTGTGTCACATAAAGCTATGACAAAAGGTCTGAAATGGACAACAGGGATAAAGAAAGAAACATAAAAATCAGTTGTGTTTATTCACAGCAATTCCTTTTGTGCCTACCAGCAGTACTCAATAGGCAGTAGTTAAAGTACTGGCAATATACATTGATAGAAGACCAAGAAAACAGCACATGCTTTTGCCTTCAGGATATGTACTATCCTTTTGGAAATGTATAACCAGCTTTCGAGCACTCATTATTTATGAGCTGTGCTCAAGGGGTTATTGAAGCATGAAGGCCAGATGTGACAGAGAAGGTAGGTTTTTTCTAATTGGAATATTCTCCTTTTCCCCCCTCCATAAGGGATCACTTCTTTAAGACAAAGCTTCTAAAAGACACGGTGAAATCAAAGGAAGGCAAAAAATTCAGTTATGTTTGGCTTCTCTTTACATCAGGGAGCAAAGATTCCTCCTCTGTCCCCTGTGACTTACCTGCTGATGCCTATACATGCATATACATTACATGACATATATATTCCACATCATTTAAACAGAGCAATGCATTTCCACTGTCATTTCAGCACTGCATATTTTCTTTCAGATGCAAAAGGAAGAAAGAGGGTGATGCAAAATGTCAGCACAACAGTCAAAAACCTTCTGACCTCTGAGAAAAATAAGCAAGTCTGTCTCTGTGAAAAAGTCCAAATGCTATACCAGGGTGAAGGTTTTCTGTCTGAGGCAACTCTGTAATTTTCTAATTTACACTTAAAGAAATCCAGCAGTCAGAAGGTGGGGCTCATGCATTTGCCTTTGCTCTTAAAAACAGCTAAGATTTGTTTGCCAATTCCATGTTGAAGTGAACACAAGGATAAATTGAGGAACAGAAGGGTAGACAGACATTTTTTTCCCTACTATTTATTATCCAGATATAACTACCTACTATCTAGGTACACCCCTAAAATTCTTGGGACCAGGTTCAGAAGAAAACCAAGGGAGAATGCATTAGTTAAATATGTAGAACAATAAGAATAGGCTGAGTAGAATATAACAGAATTTATTCTCTGTGGAAAAAATATACAGAATAATAGCCCAGATGTCTTTAATAAATAGGATTGTCATTTCAGCAATTCACTATGTGTTTTTCACCCAAAGCCTCACAGCTGAGCAGCCAGCTATCTAGTTAGAAGTGTAAGATATCAGCGTTTGGGGAGAATCAAAGAACTTCTCCCGAGCAGGGTTGTATATGAACATTCTTAACAGAATGCACTTTTGATGAAAAGACAAAGTAACTCACAGAGGTGTATTGGTTTCAAAAAAATTTCAGCTGAAGAGTTTGTGATCCAGGGCTCTACAGCTACCTCTGGTGACAGAGAGTGAGAGGAGGAGCAAGAAGGGAAGAGAGTGAGAAGATCAGAGCTGAAAAAAATGTGCTTTATGATAATAAACCAAGCTTTTTTCTACAATTTAACTTTGACAAAATGCTCAGAAGTTTTGTTTTGATTCCACTGAAGAACTTAAATTAATTTTTAAAACTTGAAACTTGTTGTGTAACCAAATTACCATTTCCCAGCTAAATTTATTGCTAAGACTTTTCAGCTGAACCTTCTACCCACTTAGAGCAAAAATATTGGTAATTCAGTATGAATTCCACTGATTTTATTAGCTGGGATGCAAAGAGCAAGATGAAAGCTAAAAGGTAATTTTACTTGTTGGGAATAAGATTTCACTGTGTTCTTTTGAATGAAAGTAAAGCAGGGGAGTCCCTTTCCCAGCGATTTCTCTTTGCACAAAACTTTCCTGCCAGGTTGGTAGAAGGCTGGTAGTCCTGGACTGCAAATTGCATTGGCAGTTACGACTTTTAGGCATGGAGAAACATACCTGCTCTCACTTACTCCAGTAAAATCTTCCTTTGCTTGCATAAATGCGATTCTTTTGCTCTGTGTGTTGACAGGGGCTGGAGAAACTTTTGACATCAACTGACACATAACATCACTGATGATAATACTACCACTATATGAGCAGAGACAGGATTATGAATGCTTTCTTACCAAGACCCCCTGAAATCTGCTGGACTCTTTCCTGTTGGCACCAATAGAGTTTGAATCAGGCCCATAGTCAGGTTTCTGTTTCTTACTGCAGACGCTTGCTCCCTCGGTACAAGACTGCCTGTGGACTACTTTTGGTTTTGTCATGCCACAGAGCCCATTTCTCTTGCTGGAGAGGCAGTTGTTATGGGAACAGATGTTATTCATCAGGCAGACCTACGGGGCAGAGGCATTTTAAGGTAATATGACCTCCCGTTGTGAGAAGTACCAGATCTTGTTCTTGAACAAACAGAGCTCTCCTCTGCAAGCCCATGGGTATTTGTGTGAGTTGCACAATATGGCCCTGGCTCCCGTGGGCTACCATAATTCATCCTTCTATACTAATTGCATTCTTGCTAAACGGAGAATACCCAGAAAAGGCAAGAAATTCCTCTTGTGACCTGAAAACCAACCCAGTTCATATTCTGAAACATATTTTAAAATATATATGACTCTGTGGAATGCAAACACCATAATCACTGCATGGAAAATGTCCAAAGCCAAGAAATCTACATATACAATAATTCATTGTCTGATATTTGTTACATAGTTGAGAAACATTTCCAGTGCAGTAATTTCTCCCCTCTAAAGAATTCACAGTTCTGAAAATCATTCCTTTCTCTTCTTTTGACCAGACTAGAATTTGGGGGATAAGTGGGGGATTTGGTGGGCTACATGGTATGTGCATTTTTGGACTGGTGTGATGCCATGTCTTTTTGCTGTGAGTCATAGACAGGCAGCAGCAGGGCTTGGGTGGGTTAACCTGGACTCCCATTACCATTCTCAAGGAGAAATGGAGTGCAGGCTGGCACATGCTGAAGTAAACCTTCACAGAGCATGCTGGCAGCCATGGTCTGCTTTGCTTTCCTTCATTTATGTCCCTAGCAGCTGCAGGACAGAGAAACAGAGGTCTAATAGGGGAAGCGTGTAAGCTGATTAATTGTAAAAGAGAACCACAGTGAGCGTGAGGAAGCAAAATTATGGCATTGAGAATATTCCGTTGCAGAACCTGAGGAGGCCTGCAGAAATGGGAGGGCAAGGAGAAGGGACAAGAACTGAATGTCACCCTTAGGATCATGATCCTCAAACAGCAGGTACTTAGGTGTAACATCCTGTTGACTGCGCTTTCCACTTGCCCTGACAGGATCCCATCCCTTTGGTGCAGATGAATCTTGGAGCTATCATAACAATTTGAAATTTGGAACATACCTCCAACATCTGTCACAAAACAGACTATAGAAATGTTGTGTATATCGAAAAAAAATGGCTCATATGCCATGCCTGTCAAAGTTTGTTAAACAAATCCTTCCTCTGTATTGTGCATATTGCCAAGTATGGTAAGGATTTAATGGCTTCTTTGAATCCTCTGAAACCATATAAAAGTCAAGACATGAAAGAGGAAACAAATGATCTGTACCTGAAAGTTATATTTGTGATTTAAATGGGATTACCCAGAAATCTGTGTGGATTGCTACTCTGAGCAATTCTCAGCATTCAACTCTCAAACAAAAGTAAAATACATTTTTTTAATTTCTCCTCTTTGATCTAGTTCAAACCTATGTAAAATGGATTTGATTTTTGCTGTAGCAATAATAGATTTTTTTTCCCCCCTGAACTGAATTTGATCTTGAACTGCACTGGTTTCAATTCTAAAATTCTTTCTGGCACCATTTAAATTCACAGTATAGGAAAAAAAAAAAGAGAAACAAAACCTCTAAGCCTGTGACAAATATACTAGGCACATTAGTCAGAATTTATTACAGACTTCAAGAGAGATTATAGATCTAGTTGGGGCTTTTTGTAAAAAATTGTATTTCAGAAAATTTCTAAATAGCAGAAGACTAAATTCTTCACCACAAGTTACCTTGTGCAATCCGTTTGCAATTAGAAACATCTTTGCAAAGTGTTACTGCCTCGGTGTGGTCCATTCTTCTTATTTTCATGCACTTTTGTTTTTCTCAATCAACATATGTCCTACAAAAAAAAGATAATGTGTGGGCCTGTCTGGATCATCTTTTCCCCATCTCATTGTGAAGGGTATCTAAGGGCAAGATTAAAAATTCCTGCATGTATCTTGAAATAGCAAATACATCAGAATCCTAAAACATTAACAAAAGCAATCTGACACTGTGCGACTAACAACAATTGAAATAAAGTAAAAAAAATATACTCCCTCAAAAGCATCAGGGAACTGTACATGAGTAGGTGGCAGTGCTGGCATCAACACTGAGGCCTCAGTGCTATTGTTAGAGCCTGAGGATTTTGTACAGCTATTAATTATGTCTTACTCACTTCTGTTCTTATAGACTAAACCTGGTAAATACAGCGTCACGAACCCACATGGTTTGTATTCAAAATCACACAAAAAAAATATAGGCAGTATAGAAAAAAAAAACAAAAAACCCTACAACAACCTCTCTTGTTTCAGGAAATAACAAAGAAGAAGCAATTTTTCCTCAAAGATCTGGATAATTGTGTACTTCTAGTATACTGGTACTGTTGTTGTTATTCTTACTGTTGTTTTGCTGATAGTCACCCACTGGTACTAGAGCACTTCATCTACTTTCTTTCGGTAGGTATAGTTCTGGCTTCAGACATGTCTTTGTTTTTCAGGACCTGTGTAATCAAGAGACAGTTTGCATTCTGTCTTTGGACAGCTGACATAGTATATTCTGCATCTCAATGCATGGGACAAACCTGAAAAATATGCTAATAGGTTTGGTTTTATCTATCTGGTTTTGATCCACAAAATGGGATCTTTACCTCCTGGACTAGAAGAGATACTTTCATTCATGCGTCTCCTTATTCTTGCTAGGATTGTATATAAAGATATCTTGACCCAAACCAGCAACTGAATAGCTAAGTCCCTTTGTGAAGTTATGGCAAGGCTTTCCTCTGCATTCCAGGGGAACCATATGATATGGTTGCCCATATGGTAAAAGTGATTGAGTACAATAGTCCATACTGTTCCTTCTGAGTCCCACCTGCAATACTGCACACCTCAGCTTGTCAGAGGTGCTTACACCCTGGAGGGAATTTTCAGAACGGCAGTTGAAAAGGCAGAGGGTAAATAGTTCAGGCAAAGTGAATAGTTCGGGACATTTTCACTGTGGAAAGCTAGAACAGAATAGCATTTCCCCCTCTTTTTTTGTAGGTAATAATAAATGGGGAGTGGGGGCGTGGTGTCTGGATATCCAGTTACTAAAAGCAGAAAATTTTTGTAACGTAGAAATCAGAAAACAAAGTAACTTTTGGTCTATGAAGTATGAAAAGCAAAATGGAGCTCTTATTGAAGCACCCCAGAGTTCCCTCTAGTTGAGTTAAATGGATAGGATCTCCATCTAGAGGCACAGAAAGGCAGCACCACTTAATGCAGTTATTTCCAGCAGCAGGATGGCTTCAATATGTGCTGAAAACTTAGATACTTATTTATTTCTCATGTGGAGGACCCCCACATTTTATTACAATTTACATTTTATTATAATTAAGGAGCAGAGGTATAATTTGTTGAAAATCTGAAACCATTACAGTTAGATATTCCTGTAGTAAACAGTATGAATACTGAGATGTAAGGAGACTGGGGTAGCCGCTTCACAGATACACAGGCTCAGACCTGCAATCAGTATTATTTAGTCATCACTTTTTGGGCATGATCCAACTCGAAGTATGGTTTCAGAGTAGGTCATATATGGGTCAGAAGAGCGGCTGCTGTCATCAAAAAGCAACAAATCTAGGGGCTTGCTCATGCCACACACATTTAATCAGTGGACCTATGCCGATTTCCACTTGCAGAGGTTATAGTCTAGCTAGAAGAGGGATTTCAGTAAGACACTTCTCATTTGCTCCTTGTGTTGCACCACTGTCGCTGAGAGTTGACTGATGCTCTTCACACCAGTCAACCACAACGATTTTCTTCAAGCACTTTAAATAAAATACTCATACCAGAACTCAAACTAAAATTATACCTATCCTCAGCCCTGAGAAAGGTTCTCTTAGCAGAAGAGTTATTTAAGCTTCCGTTAAGATTGAATTGACGATCGTTAGCTTCCAGGATATATTCTCTCAAGGAAGAGTGCCGTGATAGGTAAGTACTCCCTCTTCAGCCCAGCACGAACTGGAGGCACAGTACTTCATTATCCTCATATCAGCTATCAAGCCTTTGCTATTAAATAGAAAAACAGTATGAGAGCTACTCAAAATCCCTGGGTGACAACAGGCAAAGCTAGTGAAAGAGGAGAGGGTGTAGAAGGCTGACTGAAAGCACTTCACAATTTGTTCTGAATACCTGGGGCTAATGCATAACCGAAATTCATCACTTGTTTAAAACATGTACATGTAGATCTGAATATTGGCGATGAAATAAAAACAAAGAACTATAACACAGTACAGGGTGTGGGGGGTGTATGTGTATGGTGTCTCTAAAAGAGCTGCTGATTAAACCCCTCAATTTATCAGTGGGTCCAGCAAAAATGCTGTGATATTCCACTGAATCTCTGCAAATCCCTCCAAGTCATGGAGGTCTTTTGGGGACCCTGAATAAACCCATGGAGACTCTCATTGTTCCTCAGAGATTTTGTAGCCTTCTGTAGTGTCTCTGATAGGGATGATATAATACTGAGGGCTCAAAGGTACTCTTACTGAAGTTAAAGAAAATCTTTCTTCTTCCTTTGGTTGGAAGTTTACCAGTGATTTCCTTATTCACTTGCTTATGATCTAGAAGGTTCATCTGCGATACCTCTAGACGATCCTCAATCCTGCTTTGGAAAGTACCCAGTTCCTTTACTCAGCAAATGCTATTAAAATGCTTGTTAAGTCCATCATGGTCACTCTTACGTGAAATTCTCAAGAGCTTGAAAACATAGCCCGTTCTGCTTCTGTGTCCTTTAATCTTGGGGATTTTTACACATCTTCTGTCTTACTTACAGCTTACCTAAGATGTAGATTAGAAGCACAGAGGAGAAAGATGACTCAAATATAAAAGGAGCTGGCTCAAATTCTTTGCAAAGATTTAAACATATATTGAAGTCAAGTTCAAACCTGTTTCTTAGAGGGCAGCTAAATCTTTTTTTATGCTTGCATTTCTGCAGACCACATATAAGGTGATAGTGATAGTGAAAGTGAAAGTGATAGTGAAATAGTGAAAGAACTAGTCAATTCTTTGCCTTATCAGCAAGGAATAGTACCTAAATTCCTTAATTAGAATCCATATTTCCAAACCCAATCTGCAGTTTGAGAAGTTTCTGAAAGATGGAAACATACTGACAATACTTGACAAAATGCTTGTGAAATGTTTGAAAATCTCAAATTAAGTGTTTGCTGTAGCTAATTATAACCAAGTTGATCACAGTTATGTTTACCGTGAGCCTGCGTGACCATCCCTGCTTTTGTGGACAAAGAACCTCAGAGGTTACAATTCCTTGCCAAAGGAAGGAAATAGTTTAGCAGTTTTAGGAAATAATTTAGCAGTTTTTCTGCAGCATTTATGTTGACAGTTACTACATTATTGTAGACTCTGTCAGTCTCTGTGTTACATTTCACTAAATGACTGCTACCTACCTTAATTACATAGACTATAGTTGTAGACTAATTGCATTTTTATTCCACTACAGGTTTAAGAAATCCATGCCTAATTCTGTCTCTGATGCATGGCTCGAGAAATTTGTCTCAACATGCTACAGTTACACTTAACAAGGTAAAATACCTTAGCTTTGCATATGAATAATTCACCATGACATTAAGAGAAGCCCCTATCCCATGTTGAAACAATAATGTAATATTTAAGAAGGTTAATTTAATAACAGGAAACTGGGGAATTGTCTCTGACCATGTACCCTCTGTTAAAAGTATATTCAGCATCACTGGGACAGGAAGACTGAAATGCAAAAGCATATATTCTCAAGCTTTCTGCTAATTTTAATTTTTATAGAGACATTGCTAAGGCTGTTCATGTCAAACTTTGACCTCTCTCTCATGTTTGGAAACAAAAACAAAACCAAAAAAATCTAAATACAAGGTTTCAGAAGTGCCAAATGGAATTATTTGAAACTAAAACTATCAAATCCTGAGGGGCATTAGCTGACACAGGATAGAGAAGAGCAGAAGACTGTTGTATGCATGAATCTGCACTGTGAGTCATAAGAGGGCTACACAGAATATCGTCCCTAGGTGTAGAGGCTTCAGCTCAGCTTCTTCTTCATGGGAGACAGTTTACTATGATTACTAAACACATGCCCCCATCATAGGAACTGCTTGGACACAAGTGTGTAGAGGAAACAATTATCTCTCATGGGATTTTCCAAACTGATCTTGTCACTAGCAATGAAGCCTATGAGGTACAAAGCTTCCACAGGATTATGGTGATGAATATACATGATGTCCCTTGCACATTAAAATGTAATTCAAAGATGAGGTTAAAAAAAACAAAACAAAAAAACAAAAAATCAAACTTTTGAGACAAGTAAGTTGATTTTGAAGTTCAGGCTTCTAGAGGCTGTGCCATTATATTTTACCTCATGGGAAGCTCTTTCACATCATTGCAGAAACACCACATCAGCTTCACCAAGACTGTTGCTAGAATGACTTGACTTGTATGAAATTGGTTGCTCTCCCATGTCTGGTACCAAGGGTCTCAAACTTATTTTAGTAATATCCTGAAATTCCATAACTATGCTGTATATAAACCCTCCCTTCCTTTGGCAGGCTTATCTGCTACTGTCTGCAAGTTTCCTTCCTCATCTCAGACCATATTTCCATAGCAAACATGTCCAAAGAGAAAAACACTAACTTGTATGTTTAGTTTCCTGAGGTTTTGCTTTATCCTCATCTTCTGTAGTGTCACCTACATGACCCAGTTCTCTTGATCTAATTCCATCTTTACTTAACAATTCTTTATATTGGGACTTGATGGTAAAGTAATGTACCCTGGGAAAAATCTTCTGCATCAAACTGCTGAATCTCTGAGATGTCATATCTGAGATTAAATCCCTCCCACTGTGCCATACAACAACAGCGGAACCACTCAGCAGCGACTGCTGCATTGCAACGTGCCTCCATGCAGCACAAACCTCTTTGACGGGCACCGGTACGTGCATAAAAGAAGGCATATCAGGAGGTGGGGCAAGAGAAAAGAGAAGATAGTAAATGGGGTGAAAGCAAGAGAGAGGAAATGGGAACAAGACTGAGGTGTGAATGAAAAGCAAAAGAAGTTAATGAGAAGAAAGCAAGAAAGTGTGACTGTAAGAGAAGAGTTCTGCACGTGCATTCAACTGGGCCCTTTGAATTGTCATCTTTTATTGCCTGTTTGCAGTATAAATTTCTCAATGACCCCAGTTTCAGCACCTATCTGTATCATCCCATGCCTGCCTGCAGAGAGATTGGCTAGCATCCCTTCATCTCTTGGTCTATCATTTTTTTCTTGCTTGGTTCTGCAGCAAAGCCGTGACCTTGGATCCATGACCATTAGCAATCAATTTCATGATGGGACTGTATCCAAAAGGTGTGAGAGTCAGATAACCAAGAAGAATTCAGAAGTTTATCTCCAGACAAAGCTGGCATTTCTCATAGGGTTTCTATATTTCTGCCTGTGATCTCTGGGGAAGGCAAAATGTTCAAAATTTCAGTGGAAATAAGTTACGTAAAGTAAGCAATGACGGGAAACTGTGACTGAACTCTGGGGACCCCTGCAGCCTGGAGTCTAGCACACCATGTCCCGGCTGTTTCAGCTGAACTGGCAGAGGCACAGCTCAGCACCTTGGAACAGCCATGTGGACAGACTCCATGAAGCCATGTTTCAGGCATTTGAGTCATCTTGATATCTTTTTTTTCCCCCTCTTCTGGTGGTATTACAAAGTGCTGCCTCTGCATCTCCTCTCCTTAACAGCGACACCTCCCTCAGATCTTTGCAGTGGCTCTGCTTTAGGCAGAAGCAAGATATGATCTGTAACCTGTGGGTTTGGGACACTCATTCATTCCCTTTTCTTTTTTTCTCGCCTAGTGCAGCACCTGGTTATCCTTTGTCCTCTCTGGTCTTTCTCATCCTGTTCTTTACCTCTTTGCTGCTCAGACCAGTCTTCTGAGAATCATTTTTCTTAGGTTACAGTGTGTTGTTTTTCTCATCTTCTGATCTAACAGCAACTCCTCTGGCAGTGCTGAGCTCCTATTTCTCTGAGCACTTAAAACTGCAGAAAGGCAAAAAAAGGATTCATGTAGTCTCACGTAAACCTCCTAGAGCAGGAAGCGATACTATAACAATACACTACAGTGCTGCCGTCCCACTTGAGATCAATATTGGTCGAGGCTGATCAGTCAGGCTACCAGACAACTTACAGAAATAATCCTCACCTTCATCGGCTTTTCTCTGAAGTTTGTAAGAAACTGGTATGCCAGTACTGACTGTTCCAAAATCATAAGAGGCAGTTTTGCTCCCTCTTTGAGCATTATCAGTGGGGCAGAGTACCCCTTATACGATATCCTTTATGTAAGAGAAGTAGTGAAAATTGTTTGGGATGAGAAATGCAGACCTGTGAATGGAGAATCAGGGGAGTTATCCAGTCACGTCTGAGGTGTTGTGCCAATCAGTGAGTTTGATTATGAGGTGAATCAGATCCATCTGAGAAGGAATTGTTTTTAGTAAGTATCGAGAGTGGTGTACCGTGAGGGTAGTTTGAAGACATGACCTTACAACAGAAGTGTCAGCGTATTTTAACGATGTGAAAGTATCCAGTACTAGCATAGCAGTAACAGGGCCACGTGGAACAGAAGGTAGTGATTATACCTAATTTATGCACATATAATAAACAATTATATCATATATAGAATGTATACATATGCTCAATTATTTCTTCATAAGAAAATTACACCAACACAGTCACTGCATACAGTAGCAGTGAGACCTCCCAAGTGCAAAGGTAGAATCAGGATGGGATAAATGATTTTCACCTGCTGAAGTTTCTGGTCCTCTGCAGCTCCCAGAATTTAAGGCTGAACAAAGCCTCAATAACCCCACGCTGATTTGCAGATGTTGTGTACCCCAGTCATATCAGCCTTGTGATACTCTTTGAGAAGTCTGTGGCTCAAAGGCACATTTCACAGCTCCTTGCTCTCAGTCACTCACTCTATAAGCTTTTGACTTCAAAGGGCCATCTGAAAGGAAATGTTTGTAGGGAAGAAAAAAACAACCTAAAGAAAGAGAAAGATTGTCTGATTGTTCCCCCCCTCCCCTTTTGTGTTCTCTTCTGTTCATGATATAACAGGCTTAAGATACTTTGGTATAACTGCTTCTCAGTGGGTTATTTTTTTCTTCTTACTTTATAAAGACCACAAAAAAGAAATTGGCAGTGAGGAAGAAAACAGCTGTGTGATCCCCATCCAGACACTGTTATCTTAGAGAGGGCTTGTCAAAGAGCAGGCAAGTGACTTTCCATGTCTAAGCAGGCTCCTTGTGTCAAGCTGGAATCATGTCCAAGGCAGTGATTGAGATTTTTTCATATCACAACTTTCAGTAGTAGCACATGCGAAAGCATATACTGCTCCCTGCTGCATATCCAATCATAAAGTAACCAAGAAAAATCTCTGAGGGTTGGTGGTGCCCTTTCAGGACATTTTCTTTTGTTCCTGAGTGTAAATGATGTTCAGTTCTAAATTCAGTCCATTTCAAGGCTTTTAACATGTTATTCCTAGCATTAATATCCACCACATATATGAAGTCCTAAATGGTGTTCATGAAGTTTCTAAAGTGTATCTTTTTGGGGCGTGGGGGATGGGATGGTATGATGTAAAGTAAGATAAGATTTTTTTTCTTTTATATTTTTAATGAGTTAATTTGGATATTTTTGTTTTAGTCTATGATATCCAGTGCAATCTCATTGAATGTTTGATGCACTGAACAGCACTGAATAGTTAAAACGCGGACAGTCTTGTTTGTAAAAAGATAATAATGGAGGGATTTACAGTCAGGTTAATGTTTAACCTCTTAATCTTTCTAATGTTATTGTTGGAAAATGCCCTTTAAATTTAATTATCTGCTTCTTTACATTTACTGTTTTGCAAATGAGCATTTAAAAATGTCAATCATGTCTCTTTACAGAGATTTATTATAATTTTTTTATCCACTCATAATGATGCTGGTCATCCTAAGCAAATGCCACCCAATCCACCATGCCACAGATAGCACAATTTATTTTCTCCTTAACTGTCTGAAGTTTGCATATCTAAGACCATGTGATTCAGGGTATAGTGCGTTTTCTCCTTTACCCTACCATATATTAGAAACATTTAAAGTCTTAATAAATTATGGTTTTGTATCTAAATGAAGAGCTTTTTAGTAATTCTTGCGGTAAAAATTTCAGTCACTAATTGGGGCTGGGCGGTATTGCCCTGAGAACAGACTTATTCCAGAAAAAGGTCTAAATTATTAATGTTTTGACAAATAGAAAATAAATCTCAGAAAGTAACTTAGTATGAATTCTACATAAGATACAAACTATGTCAGATTCTATTCCTATATATGTACACTTTCATAACAATTTCTCAGATGTTTGGAAGAGCAGGGAACAATTGTTTTCTTTCCATGCATTATACTGTCAGAGTCTGCTGTTTTTAAACAGGGGTGGGCCCTGCAGGAATAGATGGCAAGGAAATATCACAGTGTCCAATGGTACCTACCACCCTGCCATGTAATGTCAGCTAACACAATCCAGATTGACTACTATCATCAGCTAGCTGGTCAATAGAGACTGACAACACAATTAGGTCAAAAAATAACTGGATATCTTCCCGCTTCTCATACTTCTGCACACAGGAATAAGAGGCTCCATGGGGCCCCAGGAACTCTTTGCTGAAACAGAAAGTGAAGAGTTGTAGCATTGCTACTTCTTTTCCATTAACAATCTTGCTTGTGCTTCTGAGACCTGCACAAGAGCTGTCTCAGTTACCCACAAAAGCTGGAAACAGGCAAGGAACAAAAAAAAAAAAAAAGGTAAAAGATACGGAAAAATGCAGGACAATTCCTTACTTACATGTTACACAGAAGTGTATTAATTCTTTCTTTTATTTTCTCCGAGGTAGGTAAGGTAAGTATTACAATACATAATTCATTCAGATTAAAGATAGCACATTTGAATTGCATCAGCTGTGCAAATAAGACCAAGCAACCAAAAGATGGCATTCCCAAATATCACAGTTATACCTGGTAATAAGACAAATGTCTTTTTTAGCTACCTGTGTAGGGTTTTGTGATTTGCTTAATCAATACCTCATACTTCTGCACTATCGGTTTATCACCAAACATAGTAGCACAGTTCATAGTTATTTTAAACTACATATTTGACAGAGGGATTGAGAGAATTGAACCCTTACACTTTTTCTGGGACAATCTCTTCTTGCTGCCTTAGAGGTCTTCACAGGGGAAGAGAATTTGTTGCTTTATATCAATGGACTGGTTTAAAGCTCCAGATCATGAGAAACTGAAGCAACCAATTTGCCTTGAACTAAACAAAGTCAATATGCCTTAAACCTTCATGTAAATACACATGGATTTCAAACACGAATAGAAATTTGAGTTTCTGCATTCTAGTGAATTTATCGCTAACCTGCTGCACATACGGATATCCTCTGTAATATTTTCTGTTCTTTCAATACTGGGAAACAGAGTGATGTTTGAGAACTAGTAAATAGTTATCCTGCTGTAAAGATTGTGATGGTATTTGGCTGAGAATAAAAACAATGTAGTAAAAAAAGTTTTCCTAGTTTCTCCTTTACAATCTCATGATGCACATTGTGCTTCTGCAGTTAGAAAGCGGTCCAATCTACCTGTATTTGTTATAATCAGTACAAAAATAAAGCTTATGTAGTAAATTTGGATGAGTGAGCCTAAAGTCTTGGTTTTGCAAGGCTCCATACAGGAAGTGACAAAAGGTGTTTGAGGTTTTTCTCTTTCTGAAAAGGAAGTTCGTAAAGTTGTTCTGAGACTTACAAGCGAACTGATGAAGGTAGTGGTATTAATGATGAGGAATGCCAAGAAGTTTAGTGCTTCCCTTAGATAAACCTTTGATTGTGAGGATGTTCATATGTGTTTTTTTTTTAAGCCTGTGAATTCCAGAATGCTCCTAATAATGTGACAGTCCTTGTTCCCAGACAGCCAAGGCACACGGTTTGGGAATTCCTCTCATCACCTTAGAGCCAATGAAAAGGACCATAGAAAGTATCCTGGGAGAAAAGCTAAATGGAAGCTCACTCAAGTCTCAAAATAACATTTTGAATAAGAGTTTGCCATGAAAAAGGTATGTTTGACTCTCCCTATCCAGTGTTGAGCTATAAGAAATGTTTTGAATTCTGGTGAGGTGATTTTCTAAATGCTTTTGTCAGCTATGAGAGAATCAGCCCACACGGTTTTGCCTCGCCAGTCTGAGTAGTTAACACTATTCAGACTCTGATGGGATTGTTTCCTTCAGAGTGAGAAACTGGTGACACAAGGCAACTACTTGATAGT
Organism: Buceros rhinoceros silvestris; assembly: GCF_000710305.1. NCBI lineage: Eukaryota > Metazoa > Chordata > Aves > Bucerotiformes > Bucerotidae > Buceros > Buceros rhinoceros. The sequence goes on along the minus strand of NW_010403035.1, from coordinate 28,503 downwards.
GAAATTTCCTTTTTTATAGGAGTCCTTTCTATTTCCCTCACCAGGGCTGAGGACTAACAAAGTCTGTCCCTGGCAGGCATCCTACAGCAGCGGCCTCCGTGCCCCAGAAGACCTCTCCTTAATTTCCACGGAAATCAACATCCATCTACCCGCCTCCAGCCCAGGTGCAGCCTCCCATCACCAACTTAGCCCTTGAAACTGCGATAGGGATGTGCCTCACATTGTGTATTTGCTCCCCGTATAGTCTGCAACTGGGGAAGGACTTCGCTAACCAAATAGGTTGCTGTGCTCCATCCATTGACCTGAAACGATCATGTCTCTTCTGTCTTGGCACTAACATGGTTGTTGTTGTCTCTGAGGACAGTGGGCAACTGCGGGCTAACGGCTTCCTTCAGAAACTGTTAGCACTGGGTCCCTTAATTTGAACTAAGCATAGTGTGGTGAGCCACTGCACAGTTTCATTGAATGTATGAGTGAATTTGAGCTGACGTTGTTTCTGAAGCAATTGAGCAGTGCCCAGCGCAGCAGGGTCCTTACCCTATCTGAAGCCTTGTGCAATAAGCAAAGTATCAATTAGGGAATAATTGTGTTTGTAACAGGTAAATCTTAAAATCATGGCAAAGGTATATGGAGAGATCATCTGGTCTCCAAAAGAGATGCATATCTACTTCTCCCAAAGTAAGTTTAATTACAGTTCTGAGAAGCATCCGTTACTTGTCTATTGATTACTTTAGACAGATTAGACTTTGTTACTTGTACAGTTTCACTTAAATTATTGCTAATATTGGGCAACAGTTACTCTCCACCGATTTTCACTGGGGCTAACATATCAGCTGGACAGAAAAGGCAATTTTAACAAGTACCTGTGAGGAACTTTCAGAATAACCCAAACAGCACAGCTACCATAGCAGCACAGCCCATCTCCTGCTGCTTCGAGAATATTCAGAAGATACCTGTGTGCCTTTTTCTCTCATATAAAGTATGTGAACAAAAAGTAAATGCATCCCAGTGTCAGATATCTCTGGCATCTGCTTTTTCACACAGCAGGAAGGTTCTCTTTGTGCATTGTGTATCTGATCCTACACAGCTCAGCTGGACACCATCCTAATTCATTATTGTATCCTTCCTTTTGAGGAAGGGAGTTGAGTGTTTTCCTCCCTTCCTTCCTTCCTCCCTTCTTCCCTTTTTCCCTTACTCCCTTCCTGCCTTCCTTCCTCCCTTCCTCCCTTCTTCCCTTCCTCCCTTCCTTCCTTCCTCCCTTCTTCCCTTTTTCCCTTACTCCCTTCCTGCCTTCCTTCCTCCCTTCCTCCCTTCTTCCCTTCCTCCCTTCCTTCCTTCCTGTTATGACCTGGACCCTGATGCTTTATTCCTATTGTGTTTTCTTGGCATAATCTCTCCTTCTCTGTGCGTATATGTATGGAACTCATATTTATGTTCTGTTGTGGTTTTGTTATTTCCCATCCTTTTTGTTCTTTACTGATACATTTCTTGATATATCTCATCCGTATTGCATTTTTTTACTGTTTATCTGTCTTTTTGTCATGGTGTACATAAGGGTTTTAGACAGAATGGTGAATATTAAATAAAAGACAGTAAATCCAATATAATCCAAATTATATGGGCTTATCAACAATAACTGGTGCTTCCTTTTGAAAGTGCACACCCATTGAATGCACAGTGTCTCTGATGTCTCTTCCTCTAGATTGTTTGGTTTTGAGATTCACAGAATTAATCTGAACTCCCTTTGTAACTAACAGAGCTATCTATTCATGAGAAAAATGCACAGATAATATTTGGTTGTGTTAGACTCACTTCATCTGCTCTGCAAACATGCTACTCTTGAGTAGGTTTATATTCTTAAGAGTGAATTAAATATCAGGCTGCTCATGAAAGCAGCAACCACTAGGAGGGTATTACAGAATTTTTGTGAAGTGAGTTGTGAATTTCCACAAGTCAGCATTGGCAGTGGAAGCCTGAGTCAGAGAGTGCTGAGAATAGGGGTCTACTGTATAGGCTACATTACTCATCCAAACTCCAATTTCAGAGTCTGAAATCCCATGGTAAATTTCTCTGAAAAAATCAATTGGTCAAAAGCCCTGTGTATGCCAATGGCAAAACTTCTGTTGCATTTTGTAAGTTCAGGACTTTTCTGCAGGAAAAAAATTAAAAAAAAGGGGGAAAAAACAGGATTGGTGTCTGGTGACTAGTCCCAGTTCATTGTTTTATTGGATCCAGAATTATAATCTGCTGCCCGCTGTAAACTGTCCTGGAATCATGCTTGCTGTTCATCATTTAGTAGAAGAGTCTGTCTTCAGTACCTCTTTGTAACACTTGGAGTGCCCAGCCAAGCATTCCCTCCTCTTGACGGACAACACCTCTCTTCTCCCTGTAGCACAGAATCATGCAAAACCACCCAGGGCTGTGACTGTTGTCAGGCAGTCGGCACACATAATTTATTGCAAAATTAATCTGCAAAGTATAACATTGGGTTTAGGATTGGAGCCTAATGGGCTTCTGAGTATTCCAGAGCTGTAAATGCTGTCTGCTCTGCAGACTTTTTTGTGTTTACGGTACAGTGCTTCCCCACTTTTGGAGCAGTTTGCCCAACATATTCTGTTTATGGCCAAATGGATCTTTACGTTTATAGTAATTTTAAGTTCATAAAGTAACATGGAATCCTTAACTGATAGAAGCACCTTGTAAATTACAGAGGCAAGTAAAAGCATCACAACAGAAGAGCATAGCAATAGCATTATGAAGAGAAACTATATGCAGCAGAACAACTAAGAAATAGAATAGCATTTCTGCTATTCACCTATACAGTGGAGGATATGTAGATTACACATATTCCTTTACAAACTGGAAATTAAAACTGTAGAAATAGCTGCAGGGAGAAGAGCTACTGGGATGGGATGGGATGGGATGGAATGGGATGGGATGGGATGGGGGAGGTCCTGACAAAGATGAGGTCGTCATACTGCAAACAGAAGAAGGAGAAAGAAATTATATGACTACCATGGAGAAGTGTTTCTCCGAATAAAACGAAATATATCTAAATCATTACCATTTTTACTCAGGTCTTGTCACCGAGTAAATAAAACAAAAGAATAAATAAATATTACCAAAACAAATTAACTTCCCCCCCATTTGTCCTCTCACCTCCTAAAAAACAAAACCTGTTCCCTGCAGTAGAAACATTAGCACTAGATTCAGACTTTTCTTTATCTCCCTTACGCCACTCCTGTGGTGTAAGGTAATGGAAAAGTTTCCAGGCAACCGAATATTTTCCTCCAGCTGGAAAATCTCTGTGTGGCTTAGACCCAACATTTAAAAACTCTTAGAATGTGAATAACTTCAAGACACCACAGGTGGCCACACCTAATGGTTTAACACAAAGGGCACTAATTAAAGTCCTTCCTGAGTAAAGGGAAAGGCAAAAGGCAATACTATATATATATGTTTTCTTCTCAAAAAAAAAAAAATCAATAGAGACTACAGGAAATTTCTAAGAGAACTGTTGGATGGAAGATTGATTCTTTCAGTTCAGTTATTGAACCCATACCGAGCGACAGAAGCAGTGTCGTAATACCAGGGGCAACTGGGCTTTGAAAGACTGAGCGTAAGAGTCAGCATTGGGAGAAATGTGATGTTTCACGTTGCTTTCTGTCTGGATTCTCCTAAGTGCTACCACTTCGGTGGTGGTGGCAGCTGTCATCCAGCAGGTAGTAGCTTTAGATATCTTCTCGTTTCACATCAGCCACGAGACAGAAGGTATATCCAGGGAGGGCTGTGTCCAGCAGATCAGAAATATCTGTAATCTAGCACAGATTTATAATTAAAAATACTTCTGTCCAGTGGCTGATGCATCTTGAAAAGTCATTTGAGAGCAAACCATAGGTCCAAGATCAGCAATAGAGGATATATTATTCATTAACCTGAATTACATGGCCTGTGAGGGAAGGTTGAGGGAAATGGGCTTCTTTAGCCTGAGGGAGAGATGGCCTTGGTGTTACCTGAGAGCAGCCTGCCAATAACTACAGGGGAGCTACTGAGAATATAGGGCCAGTCTTTTTATAACGATGTGTGGTGGGAGGATGACAGAAAACAGACATAAGGTTTTGATGGGATTTAAGGAAAAATTCTTTCCCCATAAGGACAGCAAAGCAGTGGATCAGGTTGCCCAGAAATCATGTACAGGCTCTATCTTTGGATTTTTTTGAGACACGACAGATAAAACCCTAAGCAACCTGGTCTGAG
>NW_010403035.1:0-24117 GCF_000710305.1 Buceros rhinoceros silvestris | reverse complement strand
GGCATTCACCCTGTTTTGAGCAGGATGTTGGGATAGAGACCTGAGGCTCCTTGCATATGAACTACTCTGTGTTTCTGTGGACAAGCACAGGCCATGAAGTTCATAAGTACTGTGGACCAGGGAAGCAGGAACATATATAGTTTTGTTTAGTATGGAGTCAGATATTATGAAAGCAACCTACATGACTGTGCAGAAAGCAGTCTGTGAGTCTGGCAAAAGCACACTGGAGAGATAAAAGAATCAGCATAATGCAGATTCTTGGCTTCTGACTCAGAGGTGACACATACAAGACAAGGTTCCCACAGTATTGCTCTTCAGTAGAATCAGCTGTCCCAGGGTTTACCCAGGGGGAGTCACCAGTCTGCAGTCTCCATTGTGGGATGTCTGCTGCTTCCCGGGAGCTGAAGCAAAGATTTTGCTTCAGAGAATCAGAAAGAGACATCTCCCCCACCACTCCCCCCTTTATTTCCACAGCTCTGACCTGTTGTTTACCACCAGCTATGCTTTGCAAACAGTCTGAAATAAAAGGAAGGGTCCACAGAGAGTAGCTTAAGGAGCATGGATCAGGCTCTTCCAGTTCTGCTCCACTTCCACAGTTTTCCTGGTGCAAGCCACAATGTGGGCAGGACATCTCTGATGGGAGCAAAGCTATGTGCTAGTGAAACTCAAGCACAAGAGTGACTACTCAGTTACATACCTCAGCTCATATCAAAGTAAAAGGCCTTTAAGAACAGACTAATCAGGCCCCACATTTGCTCTTAACCCTTATTTCTTTCCTTGTCATACCACAAGTTCACATACTTGTTGTGTTGAAGCAAATAAGATTCCAAGCTCTGTAGTCTATTCCAAACAAGTGCTAGCTTATGCATACGCCAGAGAAGTGACTGCTTTAGCAGTCCCTAGCAGACCTACAGAACAGCAGTGAACAGGATGACACAGAGGTAAGCCTTTCCATCTCTATTACACGATGTGTATCTTTTTCCTTCCCTTCAAATTGTTTTCACCAGCAACAATGGCAGCTGTCCATCTCTGGTCCCAGGCATGCAGGCCTTGAAGGAGCAGCTGTTTCATCTCTTAGTATAATAAACTTGACATAAATGCAGTCTGCGATAATGATTCAGCTTAGATTCGTTTCCCAGTGTAAAGGCTCAGCACTGAAGCATCCAGACTAACCACTTACAGCTTAACCACAAAGGCTTGCAGGAAAGTAGCCAGGCACACTGTATTATCATTTCAGCTGTTAAGATGGTGGTTGTGATTTTCATTCGTCACTGAAGAGGATAAGGGTGTACAGATTCACTCCATTTGAAGAATAGTCCAAAAATGATACTGGTGTTCAGTGAATAGTTACCTCCGTAATTAGTCCAGCTCTAATTACAATTCAGCCAGATCAACATTCTCATTTTTTGGCTCTCTTTATAGTATCAGAAATATACTTTACAAAAAACTTGTGTATGAAAGAACTGGAAGGATGTGTCAGGGGTGACACATAGCTTTGAAGGAACAAGGTTTCACCATAAAGACAATGACTTAGATTTAGCTTGTCTGAAATCAGGTCTTGCCCTGAAAAATGTGGGCATAGCACATCATCTCTGGCCTCCAAGGCAGCCAAATACTATATGTTATCACAACGTGTTCTCCATTTCAGTCTTCCTGTCCATTTTATCTCTTTCTCCTGCTCCAAGTTTATCTTGCAACTCAGAGCTGAAAGATCTACAGGGCATGGGTGATCTCTCACTCACACATGAGCAATGTCAGGCACAATAGGTCTTCAATACACTAGAGCTTCAATAGGTCTCTATACACCAGAGCTACTGTTTAACTACTCGGCATGACACAGATCAAGCACAGGAGGGAGATGGAGGTTTGTTCACCTTTTCACTTGCTTGTTTGTTTCCAGGCAGGACATCCAGCGAAACAGTCAAAGACTGAGTTTATTTTGAGTTCTGTGCTTCCTTCCCCATTGTTACATAGAGCCTGTGTTTGCTAGGAAGTTGTGGGATTTTAGGACACATTGCTGATGGCAGCATTTCCACATACACACACAGAGCTTTTGCTAAGGGAGGGCTAGAAAAAGGAGAAAGCAGGGCCTGAGAAAGGAATAAAGGAAGATAAGAGGATTCATTTATTGCAGTGAAGCAGAGTTAAATGTGGATCAAAGCCTTGAAATGGTACTGTGAAGTTGGTGTGAGCCTGGCAGAACTGACCCAAGTAAGACTACTAAATAATAAGTGATTCATGCTTGTCATTCCCTTCTCTTTCATCTTTATGTGTTGAAGGTAAGAGAGACCTCATTCCATATTGCTATGTTCAGTGAAACAGTAAATAAGCAAGTTTTGAACTCCAGCTGTAATAACAAGAGTGGGCAAGAACTTGACAGGGTTGTAGTATTTTCCCTAAAAACAGCAAGAAAAAGAAAAGAAACCCACCACATTCAACCGCCATTGCCTTCTTTATACATTAAACTACTCTGGAAACAGATAAACTCTTTAATCCTTATATATTATTGCCTCACTTGCCTTGAAATGGGAGCCATTGGCATTTTGATAAATGGTCTGTAAAGCTGTTGATACTCACCGTAGCTTCTTTAACACTGCCGTCTCCTCAGTCAATATGCAGCAATTAAATTCCCAGTAAATCACTGCAAGGGAAGTTCAGCCTCCTGCAGAGAGGGTCATTGCAGGGTGGTGTCTCTTTCCTCCCTTAGGGTAAAATTAGGCTACTACCACAAAGTGTTTGATCAATCTGCTGAAACATGTTGCCCTAGGAAGTCCTAACTTTAAAGATGATTTTCTAACATGTCCCAGACCCAGATTCTAGCATCTCTTATCTTTTCTATGTTTGAGGTGTCTGACATGCTCAGGCATTTTTGTAAGCCCCATTAAATGAATATATACATCTTGAGGTACATACATGACTCAATAATACCAGGTCCTAAGCCTGAAAATAATCCCAGTGCAGTCAACAGGACTGCTTGTGAACAGTCTCATTTCAGTCTGCCCTACAGGATCAGTATAAGTAATACCTGTAAAAGCACAAGATGGAAGTGTTCTGGGGCATTTTCATTCAGTCAAAAAACACTGGGAAATATCAAAAGGAAGAGTCCATGGCGAGGGGGAAACCACACTTAAAAATATACTCCTTTCTCTAATCACATTGTGAGGGCTTTTACCACAGAAATGTGTTGTTAGTTTAAGTTTCTTTTTAGTGTTTTAATACATCCTTAAACTGTGGATCTAGCACCTAGTATAAGCATTCAGCTTTTTCTGAATACTGAGAAAAAATTACTGTTTTGTATTTACTAATTTGTTAATTACCGAGGTTTCATTTTGGGGAGCTATTTGAATATTGTTATAATGACAAAGGCCCGCAAAGCCAGAGAAGATTTTTGTCCCCGATGACAGCACATTTTAAGCGCCCGTGTAGGAGATGAGCTCATGACTCATCCAGAAGATACTTTACCTCATTACTTCATGCAGGAGGTTCCAATACAGTTTTCATGAGTTCTCTGTAAGATAGCTTTAATGGAAACAAGGATTTAAATATTTTTTCTGTTATTCACTTGGGTCTTCACAGGTGATTCAGTATCATATACAAGTGTTTAACAACACAATTCCCTCTTAAAGCCTTTCCATTACATTTTCAGCCCTTGACAAAACTGATAACATACTTTTAACTTAATTTAATCTCAGGATTTTTTTATATTTCACTAAGAGTTTTGAAATTCCCCGAGATGTTCATTTGAAGAGAAAAACCAGAAAAGTACTGAGGCAATGTGTGGATGTTGTCCAAATGTTGCCAGTTTGAATGTTAGTTACAACATTGTAATGTGTCACTATTCCAGCACTAAGGAATCGTAAAGATCATAGTTTCCAGAAGAGCTGCATCCTTTCAAGGGTGGAAAGCAAGCCTGAAAGGTGGACTCTCATTAGCCACAATGCAAGTGAACCATGTCATTCAGTCCCTCATCTCAGGAGGGTCTAACAGGCATAGCAACTCTAAAAATGACTGTTGCTATTTACTACAGTGTCTCAGATTTGCCAGATCTCATTTATTTTGAGAAAATTCTCTCTCACACAAGACAGCCATTGGGAGAAAAACTGACTCTACAATTTGCATTTGTGACTCTTTCCTACAGTTTCCTGTGCTCATCATTTTAACTATGCACTTTTATCACTGAATTGTTCGCTCATAAATCATATTCATTTGTGGTCTGGTGAATACTGGAATCTCTTTCTTACCCATATTTTAGTGAAGTGTTCCTGCAGTCTTCTGCTGCTATGGATAGTGAATGTGTCAAACAGCAGTTGGTGATCAGAGTGCCATGAAAGATGGAGCCAGTAACATGATGGAAGTAATGTGAGGAATGATTGTGCCTCCACAAGGCAAAGATAATTTGGGATGATTCACTGCCAAATGAAGCCTGCAGCAAGGAGCTTGAACAGTTCATGGGAGGTGAGCGCAGGTATGGTAGAGATGTAAAGAGCAGTAATCTTAGGATGAAGATGGAAGAACTTATAAGGGATATTCTAGACAGTAGAAGAAGAAAAGTAGGAACCTAGCAGAAGACAAAGAAATAAAAGAAGAGAAAAACAGGAGGCCAGGGAAAGGTTCGATAAACCAGAGCCGAAAGCTAGAAGAATGCTTTGTGATAAACAGAGAAAAGGAAGTAAGACAGAAAATCTGGGCTGAGACACAGCTATAAGCTATGTTTTTAAACAGCGTTATTTGCTCATATCTAGTGCATGTAGCAGATGGGATGTGCTGTTATTTCTGATTATAGGAAGGATGGTAGATAATAGTTGCAAAGGTGAAAAATTTTTAATTCCCTCCTTTCAAAAAATTTAAAGAAAAAAAATCCCAAACCCTTACCTTGTGTTATTATTATCAAGAATGTATTGCCTACATAAGGCCTAACATGTTTCAGCCAGGTCATATGTAGAAAGACACAGGGATATGTTTATATGCAGGTTTCCCATATGTTTATGCTGAGGACCAGCATAACCCTATGAGAGCAAAACTTAAGTGTGTAGGAATTGGTGTTGGAAGACCATATAGTATCTGTGCAATAAACCCCTAGCTCCATACCTAGTATGATTCTTGCAAAACCTAAATTTTTATTACATTTATTGTCCTTCAGAAAAGATATTGGAAGGCATAATGCATAACACAGAAGGAGAACGTCACAAACATCTCAAGAATTTTCTACTTTTCCTGATCAATTATAATATGTTTTGACAGCTCTAATTTGGTAGTTTTTAGCATGGTTATCAGCTTGACTGTGTCATCATAACCACCTCTGTTTTGCTTTAAAAGATCTATCAGTGAATCCAATTACAGAAGAAGTCCCATGAATGCCTATACGTTCTTACTCATTAATTCATCCATTTCCATAACTGGTCCTCTGATGCCTTTTGAAATGAAACTGCTGAAAATATTCCAAACCCGTTTGCTTCCCTAAAGATTGTTTAATGCACACTGCAGCGTGTTCCATCATTTGTAGCCACTAAGCTGTGCACCATGTCTCTTTCTTCTGTTGCTTGTTATCCTCCCTGGAGATTAACAAAGATAAGTTATTTAGGTTTTGATGACTCTGTAGGGCTGCTTTCAAAGTGGCTTTTTCTTTTTCATGGTCTTTTTTTCTACTCAGAGAAAATACCTTTCCTTCTGAAACACATTCTGCTTGATAGTTGTTTTTTCTGTTAATCTTTACCTCCAACTCTGTAGACATTCAGAAAATGAGAATGCCAGGCCTGACATCTGAAGGGCTGTGGTTCTTAGAAGGTGTTTAAAAAACATCTTGTCAAATAGTTAGCATTCTTGGTTTCAGAGCAATTCCCCTACATTTGGCTGCTCCTTCTGCAAACATTTGTGCAAATTTTTTGAAGAGCTCTCCAAGTCCAGGAAAAGAACCAAGCAGCAAGTTCACCAGTTTGACATTTGCAACTGTTCAGTGCTTTGTCTCCAGTTCCAGTTCTCCACCATTAGTGGTGCCCCAGTGAGCTAAGATAGCTTTTTGCAAAAGGATACTTGTCCCCAACTTGTTGAGCATGCCAGAAACACTATTTCCACCTGTTACTGAAATGAGGAAACTTAGGTACCAGATATTTGAAGGAATCTATCACCTGTAACCCCTCTTTGTCACTTCAGTTGATAGTTGCCTAGTAGAAAACTACTTGGTTGTTTCCTCCTTCCCCCTCTTCTGGCCTTTCAGGTATTATGTGAGCAGAGGATCTACCATGCCGTGCTCTTCTGTTGTTACTCAGCAGTCTGCCAGGCTGCTATGAGTCTACCAGCTGTGATTCCTCAACAATTCAATTGTCTAGCACTCATGTTCTCTGCTACTTGATACGTCAGAAGGATTCGAAGCAGGTTGCCTCTACTGCCGCAGATCCTATTCTTTCTGTGCTTATTCACTTCTTTGATATATTTTCAGTCTCATGAATTGGTCCTGATGATCATCTCTTTGTGTTACATAGTCTAAAAATATTTGATTGTTGCCCAGAAAACTTGCTAAACTCATGGTCTAAAATATGACACTTAGACCTAACAACATCATAAATACTTGAAACACCACTTTAAAGTTTACTTTAAATGAAGAAGTCACAGCTTTAAAGAAAGTTACAGTTATCATATTCCTTGCAAGAAATTGTACATTACAGCAACTAATTTGAATTGTATAAAAGATGTCAAAGCATGGGCACCCAGAGCAGTAAATTTTAAATTATTGTTATTTTTTTATTATTTCCTGGTATATCTATAATATTCAGTAAGAACCTGTGCATCTTTCTGCAAACAATATTCCAGTTTATAGTAACACTGGTTCTTTCACTTCACAAATAAACACCTCTCTGGTTTTCTGAGCCTTTGAGTGCCCAAAATTGTGTGCTAAATAGCTGTTATTTAGTATTCATACTCCTTCCTGACAACAAGAATGTGAACAAAGATTTACCTGAAATGAAGCAGCTGAGCTGCCTTCATCCAGGTACTTCCTCAGCAGCCTCACCCGACTTACACGGATTGCCCTGTTTTGGTTTTTGGGACCCAGTGTAAAAGCAGCTTTAGAAGGAACAGAAGCTACGTAAGAACCCAGTGAGGAAAAGGAAAAAGATGCAAACCTGAGTCCCGAGGGACAAGTTTCTGTTTCCATGGTGATACTGACAACAATACACTGTGCACAAGAACAGGCAGGGTAATTCTGTTTAGAGCATTTTCAAGGGACACAGGTCACCACAACAGAGATTTTCAGTCATTCCAGTCCAAATTTTTTCAGTGTGGTGGACTTCAGAATTAACAGGAAAGAATCCATTCTGGATTGTCCCAGGAAATTGCGATGTGCTGTGTTCATCACGTGCCCGCAAACAAGAAGTATCTTTTTCAGCAATGGGGGTAACACCTGTCTTCAGAAAAATCCAGGAGTGATAACCCATGTTCACTATTACTGTCAATGCCATGCATTGGCTTATGAGACATTTCTAGGATAAAACTGGACATTGATTGATGACGGAATGATGCCTAGTAGGGAGTTAGACCTTTGAAGAGCAGCTGACAAGTATCTAAGAATTCTGAACTCTGCCCTGATATGGTCAGCTCATCTAGTTCTGTTCACTTGATTTTTTTGTCTATTGGAACTGTACTCAAAGCCTTATAAATTGGAATCAAAATTACTTTCAAATCTCTTTGGAAATAGAGAAGAGTGTGCAGGCCAGGATGTTGCAAGTGATCTGTGTCATGTATGTCATTTTTAGGAGATGTCATCTCTATTGGTAAGCAGGACCAAGCCTGCTACTTTCACGCTTTCATGTCACTTCTGCATTGAGTGTAACAGTGATGGTAACAACCTTTACTGACATTTTCAGCCCTGTAAAGGGTGAGAAAAAAGCAGTTACCTTTTCTGAAATTTCATGAGCCTACTCAGGATTCTGTACTCCAGGATTATACAACTGAATTTTAGGAAGTAAAGAAATAGTGAGAAAATTTAAAAATCAAAGAGAAGATAAAATAGAAAAATGTCCTTGTTCATGGATAAGAATAAAAGTCATGCAGGATGGAATGATACCATGACAAAGGTGTAAGGACCTTGCTTTACCAGCAAGGTCAATACAGTTCAATACCTGGCTCCTAGTGATTGTTACTGGATTACTGTTTAATTACTGCAGAACAAAAGAAGGGTGGAAGAAAGTTTTCATACCTGTAGCTGTTGACGTTTAACTGTGGTACCTAAGTTAGCAGCCTCGTCTTCAGCTCTGCAATGAATGAAGACAGAGACATTCTTTGACAGTAATTTGGCTCTTCAGAGCTCTGAATTAGCCTCCTGAAGACTTCCTTTTTGCTCTCTCTTCGGTTCCTAAGCACCTCAGCTGGGTGCCCAGAGATGTGCATCATGTATCCCCATCATGCCAAAGAGTGAACTGTGCCATTCAGTATTTGTTATCCAGTCCAATCTTAAGGATAATCTTAAGGGGTGTTTCAATCTCTCATCTTTGTCTCATCTTCCCTTCATGACTTATTGTGCAACCTTATCTGGAGAAAAATTACAGTCAATCAAGTATGTTACAAATACCTTGAAGAGAGTAAACAACATGGCAATAAAGCTGATCTGCCAGCCTGCTTTGTGAGATGCTTATTATGTTCAGCTGCAAGTGTCATTTCCCTAATACTGCCCATTCATCTTGTGCTACTCAAATCTGCATGCACTCCTGCTCTACTGGGGACAGAGAGATCCAGCAGTGGCCAGCTCACAGCAAATAAAATGCCATGAACCGGCAAGGGTTCCCCTGTAATATTTTCTCCCAACCTTTTGTTACTAGGGAGTAGACGACTGAAACTGGATATTCCTCAAATGTGTTGCCTCAGCGTGTCAAGAAGCTATGCATCATTTGTTTGAGGTGCTGGAGCAATAGCAGAGGGATTCAGGGTGGAGAATAAAAACTATGATATAGTCTAACCAGTGTGCAGTTGTAATGTAGATGAGGGTAGAAAGAGGAAAATGGAGTTTAGTAAACTGAGCAGTGTGGTAACATTCACTGAGGAGAGAAAATGATATATCTGCGTGTTTTATGAGGGGAGGGGAACCAAAGAAAGGACAAAAATTCAAGCACATTGCTGTAGAAGATAGCAGTGCAAATTTCTGTGAAAGCTGTTACTCAATTTCTCACCCTGAGGCAAACTGAGGCAAAAGGTCAGTGAATGAAATGGTGGCAGCTGTGATAGCAGTTCAGTATCTATATCCTTGAGCAGCAAAGAGACTTTGCCTGCTTCAATCTTTTGTCATGAAGAACAAGTGCTTTGATTTTTAGCACTTAATGAAACGAAACCATGACCAGCTTTGGAAAGGGCACTGAATCTTTCTGCTAATATATTTCCAAAACACTAATCAAACCATCTAGCTAATCTCAAATCCTAAAGCACTACAGATGGCAGAGAAATTTTGCTCTTTACTAAAGAGGAAGCTTTCTTGCTAATTGTTTTTCTGTTGAGTCATGAAAAATTCCCTCCTATAAAAGATCCAAATACAACTTAAATGCTTCTTTCATACACTGGTTCAGTTATGGTTTTCATTACCTCAAAAGTTAGCTTAAATGCTCCCTGGAGTCCAACAAGTCAGTAAACAGATAAATAAGCAATTTAACTACAAAGGAAAGAAAAGCTTCATTCCAGCATTTACCACAAAGTACTCTAAGCAACTGTTTCCAAGCTGTGTTATGGTTACGCTGAGTATAAGATTCTTCTCTCTGAACATTTCTGATAGAATTGTCTTTCACCTCTTCTGTCTTTACCAAGGTTTATTTAGCTGACCTCCTGAGACAGAGACTGCCACTGTCTACCTTGGAGAAAGAAAGGAGGGAGCACAGTGGTCACATGCAAGACACTCATGCAGAGGTTAAACTGGACACTTATTTTGTCCCATCCCTCTCAAATAGGGAATTTAGAGAAATCGGAAACTCCACAGATACAAATCTGGTACAAGGAGATGGATTTTCGTGTACGGCACATGTAGCTGCAGAGCTCACTGCCACAAGAGAGGTTTGTGATCAAGGACTCAGCAGCATATGTGCTTATAACAAGTATATGTAAATTGTTCATCATAGATTGCAAGTGGCTTGCCAGTCTTCCAATTCACCTGTGGCTGGGTTTTAGGCTAGGACAATTCCTAAGCAGTCTGACTTACACAGATTTTTGGCTTTTTGGTTTTTTTTTCCTAGTAACATAGTAACAGCAATTCATCCTGGTATTTGTTTAGGAGCTTCTGATATCTCTCATAAGATTATTTGAAACACTATTGGTCACTAACAGAGAGAGGATTAGAAATTCACTGGGCAAGTCCTATGTTCCTATGGTCCAACACTGTTTGGCTAGCATAGGGTTTGCTGAGATCAACCCTGACCATGCACTTCTTTCAGCTTTTGTTAGACCATTAGATTTTCCATAGATGCTGTTCTCTTGAAAAAATGTACTCCCTCTCTTCATCCTTGTGTGCTCTTGCGACCTTAGCTTCATCCTGCTCTGAGGATGAGACAGCAAAGCTTGGTGGGGGGATAACATACTGGCTTTTGTAGCTGAAGGTACTCACACTGACATGATTGCAATTATTAATAGTGGTGAAAGGATGTGCCCAATCTATAATTTGAGGTAATGTTTGGCAGCTTGAGTAATATGAATCATGAATCATTCATGAACTGAGTAATGCTTGTAATTAATTAGACGTAATTCTATGGTATACTCTTTTATTTTGTTGTGTAATGTAAGGTCACCAATACTATTTCTTTTGTATGCTATAATTACATTGAAGCTTATAAGCAATTTCCACCCAATGTAAATATATTATTTGCTTAGGTTCAAACTCCTTTTATACTTAGGGAAAAGACTTTGGGAATGGTGGAGAGTCTTAAAGGTGAAGCCTGTGGTATCTCTCCAGTTGCATATGAAGCACCATTCTTGTGTGACGGACTATGAGAGCCAAGATGCTTAGACATCAGAGGCTATAAAGAGAAGTTAGTGATACATCTGCCTGCTTGATGGTTCAGATGCTCTTTGACTGTAAACAGGCAGAGCTTCACTGAAACTAGCAGAGTCCCACCAGCTAAAAAAAAGTTACAATACGGCTTTGAGTAGGGCTTCATTCCCCAGTCAGTAGGTTTCCAGGCTACCTACCACTCAGCCAGACACCACTACATTCAAATTAATTACAATTCTTCTTGTTTGCTCTATTAAAAAATCTGAAGGTTATGTGACCCCAGGACATGGGCCCATTGTGTTTTGTCAGCCCAGAATGGAGGGACTTAGACAGAGGAGACCATCTTTTCAGAGATACAAGTAAAGCACCTTTTTCTGCACTGATTTACATTTCATTTTTCTTCCAGTAAGTACAAATAGATAATTGAAAAAATCCCCTCTCTTCTGCACAGTCCCATAGCTTACATTTTTAGTTGCACATGCTCTTTCTCTCCCTGGACACAGTCACCCCCACACTCCATCACCAGAGGAATGAAGACAAAACGTCAGCTTCCTGAGAGAGCACTAAGATATCTTCAATGGCATAATAATTGATGTTTTTATGGAGTTCCAGATCATTTACTGATATTGAACACTTCGGTGGCTTAATCTTTCCTCACACAATGTGTAGACAAATAATAAATCAATAGACTTGATCATTCATGAAAGCCAGACAGAGCAGGCAAGCCAGCATGAAAATATTTTATTTATACTCTGTCAGAAGTGTATCACATGAGACAGAAGCACTCTTCCTTCACTAGTTTCATTTGGGGAATTTATCCAAGTCTGAATTTATTTACTATTAAAAATTGCACTGGGATCTAAAGACTGGACTTCCAGAAGCTAAGAAGAAGGAGAAACAAGATAAAAACAAGTATAAGAATGAAGAGTGGCGGAATTCCACAGACATTTAGGAGAACAATTCCTTGCTTGAGGCCAGGCTTGGAAAAGAAAAGCCTTCCCAGAAAACAGTAACTATTAGGGGAAAGAGGACAGAACAAGTCTCAAGTCTCATTAACTCTGCTTTATGCAAATTTAATACGATATAATACTGGACAGCAGCACCACTGGGCACATATCAGTGGGGTTAAATCACTGCAGCAACACATTCTATTTGTAGTTGTTCTCCAGACTAGTATATGTTCTCCAGACTAGTATATGTTCTCCAGGCTTTTCTCCCTAGCTTCCCCAAACTATATTTATAAAGTACAAGTATCTAGAAATGCAAATGAACATCACCTGGGATTGATAAGGAACATAGAAAACTGTATTTATGATCAAATAAAAAGGTTATGCCATAAACTAAATTTATTTCTGAGCTGAATCCATGCTTAATAAAGACAGATATTCTCCTCTGTGTTTTAGGATTGGGACCTTGTGAAACTGTCTAAGATAAAATTGGGCATATTGCAAAATATGGTTGTTGATCATTTTAATGCTTGAAGTCTGCTTCTGTGGGTATTATTATGTTGTATAAAACAGCATTTGATAAGGGTTGTTAAAATTATTTTGTCTCTAGTGCAAACCTAGCAACAACAAATTAAGGTAAACCATACATAAAATTCTATTTTATTTCTTGTCAGTTAGTGTTCTGGGCTGCAGAGACCTCATACTGCTGAGGTGGATTGTTCTGAAGAAATAAAGATGAGAAGTAAATTATTTAACCAGCCTCTGGTGCATGCTAGAAAAGGTCAATAGTTTGTCTGCCACCTTTGTTGCCACTGAATATCTCAGAGCGAGAGTTAAAGAAGGGATTTCCAAAAAGTGCCTAGCATTTGCTTTATTCTTTTACCATTTAAAATCAATAACGAATTACTCTTGACATTTATACTCGTGGGGGCATAGCAGGACGGGGGTTTGAAGTTCTTCCCATTCTGAAAGCTCTACATACACATTACTGACAAGGAGATCAAGCCCCAGGTTTCTGGCCATGTATCTCCTTTAGCAATAATGTGCCTTCTGTAATCAAACAATTTCCAAAACATAGGAATGGATACTCTGTGTAATTCATACAAACATAATCATTTTTAGATCTTGCCAAGCTTTTAGTGTCAATAAAATTTCCCCTCTCCAATTTAATTAAATGTTGTATGCAACTGTATTTCTCTTCCCTTTGTTGTGCATTTCCTGCTTATTAATGTATCCTGTATTATTGAAGTCAAGGTGAACAGGCATCTCTATCTGGTCTTCTATAAGCAATTAATTTGTTTTTCTAAGTCTGTCACGACTGATAAAACTCTTTTCAGGCTAGACTCTCCTAGCTTCTTTAATTCCTTCTTATACTGATGTGTTCCCTCAGAGCCTTTAGACCTTTGCATTTCTGTCTTTTCTTTCTTAAAGACAAGACAACGAAACGAAAGAGGACTGAAACCACTGTGCATGAGACATTTCACATTCCACTTTACTCACTTCCTCCTTCTTCAGTGTTTTGCTTCCAATTAACTAGAGGTCCTTAATTGCTATATTCCTTCCCTAGAAATGTTCCTTTGGTTTCAAAGGCTCCCACATCCATATGTACTACTCTAGTAGGTAATGTAGTTCTTTAGAAGTACTTTGGAACCCTACCTATTCTGTCTTGACTAACCTAACCACTGCCATCAGCTAATTTTGCCAACTCAACATTTCCCTTTAGCCTATTGACTTCTTTATGTTGTTAATAGCTGCAACTAATTATGCGCAACTCATCTAAGTAGTAGTCCATTTTTCTGTCTGATCTTACACTGAATTTTGCCATTATATTATTTTTGTTGGTTTATCCTCTCATTGAGAGTGTTTTTTTCCTTGAGAGTGTGGACTCTGAGGAGAGCTGAAGGTAGAAGTGAAGAGTCTTTGCTTACACAGAATGTAAACCAAGTCTTAAAAGGAGATCAGGGTATCAGGTCTTTCAAAGGATGTGTACCTCCAAAGTAAAATACACATTGGTTTGAATAGCTTTTCAGTAAGAAACGTGGAGAATTAAATTGTTTTCCTGTAGGAAATAATTTGTTTTCAGCCCATGTTAATAAAATCTTGACATAGCAACTATTTTCACCTAAAAGAAAGTGGAAAACAATCCAAATTTGGAAATGTTGGACTGCAAAATGCTTACTCTCTTGATCAAGGAGAAAATTATTAATCTTGAAAGGCTGATGTATTTGTTATTCAAAAATTACTACAATACTTTTGACAACTGCAAATATCAGTATTGGGGGATTTTTAGATTAAAAGAAGAGTTTCATTTGAATTGTTGTACTTGAAATATTACATAACTGCTGTTACAGGAAAACCAGCCTTTTTTAAAAAGTTTTCTTTTTGTTACTTTGATACTCTGGCATTTTAAGGAAAAGATTCAGTGAAAAGTTTTTAGATATTTTTCTTATCTCCTACACTTTATTTTCTAGCAGGAAAAAAAAAGGAAGGAGCATCTTTGATGGGACTCTCTTTATTTGCTGCTGTTGCTATAGGAGAAATAAAGGAGGAGAAAATCTTGTTTTGATGTGGAAATGTAGCCTAACACCCTAGTAATAGGAACAAAAATCTTGGTTGTGATTGCAGGTAAACATCTGTGGAACTGAAATATCTTTTTTATCGACAACCACAAAAAGAGAAAGTTGATTAAATTAAATGTTCCAGTTACCTTGCTTATTTGAATTACCTTGGCTTACTGGATTGAGAGGTTTTTTCTCTTGCAAAATACACGCAACCTTCCAGTTTTCAAAGGTGAGCTCCACCAAGTAGCTCATAGTGCACTAACCCTCATTGTAGGCTTGTCTACCTGTGAATTAAAGTTGGGCTGTGAATTAAAGCGCATTTAAAACCCTGCAAGTGTCCTCTTTCTAGTGTTAAGAGGCTGCACGTCATCACAGTTTAATCTTTCTCTGAGGAGGGCTTGTCCTCAGTGAAGTGTTAGCACAAGGTAACTCCAGCATTGCTCCTGGCTGAACCCCTTTACATACTGAGGAGTCTCTTAACTTGAATTAAACAATGATTTAGATGCCTTTGCTGGGTTTTGCATCCGTGCTGGTGAATGAACTGAAGTGCCTGGTGTCTTGCTTATCTGGGTGTGGAGGCTTGCTAACAGCTGGCGTGCGGTCTGCCATACTGCAACAGAGCTAATTAGCTGGTTTGTCACAAGCCCCAGGCTAAAGGTTGAGTAACTCTTGTTTTCAAACCAGCAAGGAGAAATTCATCCACTTGCTTCTAATCTCTGCACAGAGTTTGTCACTAGCCAGTCTCTCCCTGCAGCTTCAATATTTGCAGCATGACCATGTTTGCCCAAGGGAGGCCAGCTCCAGAGGAACCAAGCTGCCCCTGAGGGTACGTGGACGTGACTGGAAGCAATCAAGTTACTGAGGCTTAACAGGTTACCTCCCATCAGTTGATGAGCTGTAACTCAACAAGACACAGAGATTTTAATGCTTGTAATTGCATGTTTCCATCTTTGGTAACCCGAGTTAACCCTGTACTAGTGATATTCCCTGAGAAACTACAATTATTCATGAGCAGAAAGACATGAATGGGGAGTAGAGGGATTTATCACTCCCACTTTTAGTCATGTGAATTAGCTGGCTAATTTCTGCAGTATTCCCTAGGGCGAAAGGAAAGAGGATCTGCTGTGAGGTGATTTCAAGCACATAAATAAGCACTTCCTCCAAGTGTCTCTGGAGGAGCTTACCTCTCTGCATTGATCACAGAAGCTGTTATGAAGAATAGCCAGCTAATTTAGGCACAAATGCTTCTTTTGGGTCTTGCACTTACATGAAATAGAAAGCAGGATTTTGGAAGACGTTGCCATATGTTTCTTCTCTGCTAATCAAACAATAGATATTTCTCCCAAAAGTTGTTGTCTGATGACAGCAGAGGCTATATATGTATGTATTCACAGGTTTTGGTTTAATTACACTGACCTTTTGCATATGAGAGAAATCTAAAATTTTAATTTAACCTTTTTTAATTCTCATAATTTTTTTTTCTCACTGAATTCGGCCTGGAAAAACTCTGAAGTGTTTCGTGTCGGCAGGCAACTTCCTACTTCTCCTGGAAGTGACAGGTTTATGCTGATGGTTAATAGTGGGAACAAATGGCAGTAGGTGAGGCACAAGAATACTCCACAGTGCTGCCCTCCAGCAGAGCCATCTGAGACAGTGGAATGGGATTTCTCATTTTTTAGTGATGAAATATGAAGATGTCAGATCAAGGAAATCAGATCAGATGTGACTGACGAATTTGGCTACAGAGTAAACTCTAAGTAGGATTCTTTTTTTATTTCCTCCAGCTGCAAGCTGCAGCTACTGTACTTTCAGATGTTACCAAACTGCACGGTGAAATGACATCAAGAATTCATTTAATTTTCTATATTAGCATTGGCCTTTCATTCACCTTTCCATTCTTTTGGGTTACCCAGTTCCATATCAGAAGTGTTCATCTGTCTTGCTTCTACCCGCATTCATTGTTTGCGTGATTGGTAAGAGCCAATACAACTGCATTTCTCTGGTTTAGTGTTAGTTGCTCTCACTGATGACTGTGTAGAATATTGCTATATATTACAGCAATACAGTTGCTGTAATATAGTTTAGAAAATTACTTGTATACAAAGGCCTTTCACAAGTATCACTTCTGAGAGCTCTTCTGTAACTGCACGGGGTAGATGAGTTTAAATTTACACACTTCGAAGCCAAGTTAAAGGAACTGGTGAAGATTATGGCAATTCAGGATGGATTAGAGAAATTTTTAACAGTGGCAGTGTAAGTAGTTCTCTGCAAATCTCTACCCATGCAGTGTTCCTCTGACTTGGCATTTCACAACATATTCAAAGCCTGATTCCTACTCATAATTTCTTATATGCTGTTTTTACAAATATGGAGCCTATTTCAAACATACTGACTTCCCAGTGAAAACTGGGTGAAATACAAGGTTCCATTTTGACTTTCTGGGACATCTAACTATTACATTCAAAATTAAAGTAATAGTAAATAGAAATTGAGAGATCTGCTGTAGCTTATAAGTGAAAAATTCATATACCCTCACACGTCAAATCCTGATACCTCACTTCTTGCTGTCCTTATGTGAAAACCAAATGTATCTCTGAATGCTTTTCCACATGAGAAACGACAGTTTTATCAACATAGGTAAAAGCTCCAGATACTGAAGAGCATCTGCAGCAGGTTGAGGGAGGTTCTCCTTCCCTTTTACTCTACCCTGGTGAGGCCACATCTGGAGTGCTGTGTCCAGTTCTGGACTCCCCAGTTCAAGAGAGACAGGGAACTACTGGAGAGAGTCCAGTAACGTGCTATGTAGATGATTAAGAGACTGGAGCACCTTTCCTACAAGGAGAAAAATGAGGAACTTGGGTCTGTTTAGTCTGGAGAAGAGAAGGCTGAGAGAGGATCTTACCAATGCTCATAAATATCTAAAGGGCAGATGTAAGGATAAGGAGGACAGACTATTGTCAGTGGTGTCCAACAACAGTACAAGGGGCAATAGGCACAAACTGGAATACAGGAAGTTTCATCTAAATTCAAGGAGAAACTTTTTACTTGGAGGGTAATGGAACACTGGAAGAGGCTGCTCGGAGAGGCTGCGGAGTCTCTTTCTCCAGAGATGTTCAAAACCTGCTTGGACATGAACCTGTGCAACCTGCTCTAGGTGAACCTGCTTTAGCAGGAGGATTGGACTAGATGATCCCCAGAGGTCCCTTCCAAAGCCTACCATTCTGTGATTGATTCTGTAAGAGACCAGTAATGCCCCTCTCCTCCCCAAATCAGAGTTGAATTCATAATACTTTTTTATTGTGATTCAAACGCAAGCTGAATTCCTCTCTACGGGAATTTACTTGAGAAAAAAACATTGCAAGTTGACCATCTGTTGGGTTAGACAACAGATTCATTCCCAAAACCCAGTATCCCCTACAGCCTTCCCTCGTCTACTTCCCTGCAGTTCCATGAAGCACATTTCAAAGGCTAAAAAACCAATGCTGAAACAACACAAAGTATGCCTGATTAGACAGCTTCTCCTTTACAGGCAAGTCCCTTTAGTTCTGATTCCTATGCCTGCTTGTTTTCCTTATTCTCCCATACTGGGACTAGATGCTGGTGTTTGTTTCTCTCCACAAGTTATTTTTGCTCCACTTTTAAAATCTCAAGTGCTCTTCAGCAGATGTGAGAGCCTCAAGCTCGCTTGCCCTCTGAGCCACAGAGAAATCCTGATTATACAGAGCCAGATATTATGTGTCAATAACAGGCATTGTAGGATGGAGTTGTATTATCAACAATGAGCTGCTAAATCTCTAAAGACTTCTAACTGAATTGCTAAAACCCTGCGAAGGAGAGCTGGTCAATGCGACATAGTTCCCTTCAAAACTGTTTATCCACTCCTAGTGTTTCTCTATTTAAAAACTGGCTTCATTTTCCTGGCAGCAATACTATTCTCTGTTACTGCAGTTTCTCTTCTGTGGTTATTCAGATTAAGGCATTTGCTTAAAATTCTTTGCCATGAAGCTCCAGAGTTTTCAGCTGTGTAAGTGGTAAGGGATATTAAAAGAAGGTGAAACTCCCGTAGTCCCCAAAGTAGTGCTTTCCACCTCAGCTTGCTGATACAGAGAACAACACAGATCCCTTTTTCTGTCCAACACTTTCACAACTGAACTGTCTTTTGTCAGCGACTGTTCTGGAAGTACATGTCTGCTGTTCTTGTGATCTACAGCCTATGATTACAGTATCACAGCACTAGGTACAGTGACTCCAACCTCCTAGCACCAACTGATGCTCTGCTTCATACTGTGATATCTGCAACACACATGTTGTGAGTATGCCCAGGTTTGAGCACCTGTCAGTGCTACGAGAGCTCTCATGGGAATCACGGTGCCGAGTTTCTGGAGAAAACCTAGGACGAATATAAAGATATTCAAACTCCAGAAGTGAACGCTACTACCTCTGTGTCCTTCCCTTATCTGCAACATGCAGCATACAGATGCTTTCTGTATTAATCCACATTTATATTGGATGTCTACATGTAAGTAAGTTACATTACAGCAGAATAACACTGAAATAAAGCAGTGGTGAGCTACGCTTCGTAACTCATAACTCAATTCACTTGGAGCTGCCCTCCAAGTATGTCTATGTGTACATAGGTATGCATCTATACACCTATATGGTGTGTGTGGTTTTGTGTTTGACTTTGAACATAAATATTTATGTGATTTTCTAGTTTGAATACTTTGACAGGAAAAAATGTACTGAAGTTAATGTTAGGTCACTGTCATTAAAAACACAAATATTTCTGATTCTTCCGTGCACCCTCTTGTTTGAGCTGGTCCCATAATCCTTTCCCCACCCTTTCCTCTGGTTTAGGATGAGAGATATTTTGTTCGTATAGGACAGATTCAAGGACCTCTTCAAACAAAAACTTAACAGAAGAAGTATAGGCTGTCAGTTATAACAAAATCCATAGACACAAACTCCAGAGAATGTTTACCAGCATGTGTGAGATATGTGTCATCTACATTAACCTGTGGAAGTCACAGATTCTCTGCAAATGCATTGCAACAATGAGTTCTTGCACACCTGCTGCTAATGTTTTGACTGCTGAAATCTTTCTCATTGGTTGTTTTTATTTCAACTAGCCAATGTTGGCAGCTCTCTAACAGTGGAAAGGTGGACAGTTACAGCTGTTACTATCGCACAAAGGAATTCAGACACTTTTGCATGGAAATGAGACATGAATGAGTCCACCCAACTCTACTGGTGAATATAGTGGGACTCAAACTCTATGAACACACAGTGAGCCTAAATGAGTAGCTGGGGTTTTGCCCATACTTGAAAGGCAATTTTGTTGTGTATCCAGGATGAGAAGTGTCTAGACACAGAAATCCTAGGGCTGTAGACTAAAATGATTGAAACCTGCTAAAAAAAAAAAAAAAGAGGAGACAGAAGTGTGTTTTTCTACTTGTTAAGACACATATCACCCTGCCACTGAGGCTTTGGTCTCCGACTGAGAAATACTACCAGAGTTTGGGGGACCAGCTCACACACTCCTTGCATAGCTACACCACCTGGGAAGGCCTTTGAGGGAAAGATGGCACTAGACCTGCTACTGTCTTTCACGGAGTTTCATTCAAATAAGAGATATTACAAGCAGCTTCAGTAACTCTGAGGCTGCTCTACAGTCCTGCTGTCCTGCCATGTCAACACTGAGTAGGTACCTCAGCACTCCACAAGTGTTTTGACAAGGAAAATTTGAGGCTTTGCACACAAATTTAGAAGCATACAAATGGACATACCAGCTTAACCTTCAAAATCATGAGACACATTAATGCATCACCAGTGAAGATGCCACATACCTGGATCACAGCCTCTTTAATTTTCAGTGCTGTTATCTGATTAAAAAAGAGAAAATATTGCACTTTTTTTTAAAGACCAGTGTGATCTTAATACTAGCATTAAAAAAAAACTAATCATAGAATCACAGAATGGTTGAGATTGAAATGGACCTCTGGAGGTCATCTTGTTCGCTCTTCCACTCAAACACAGTCTCATAGAGCAAGTAACCTGTTTGAACATTTAATTGACTTCTTTTTTTTTTTTTTTCTGAAGGTTCTGAGTTGAATGTACAGGACGTGATCCTCCAAGTGCTTAACTGAATTTAGATAAACATTCGAGAGTTCAGAATTCTATCTGAAGAGAAATTGACTTTCTCTGAACATTGGTAAACACATGCTACTGAAAACCTCATGAAAATCACTTATTTTGTCACAATGAATGAAAATGCAATAGAAATTCATTTACTGAATAGCTCTCCACTTTTACCAGCATTTGAAATATTGCTGGCTTCATTCCTTGAAATTTTGATCACTTCTTTCCTTGATATTTCTGAGAGTTACTATTTCTTCTGCTCTTTAAACTAAATTGATGAAAAACATCTTTATTTTGCTTTGTTGGTATGTTCACATATGGTTAAATAGCAAAAGGACAACTGCACATATGAACCAAATCTTTTCATAATTGAAATGGATTTAGTTTGAGCTTTAGGTTAATATTAAGGTCATTTCTCGTTTTAGATAAACCATTTATTTCCACTAATCAAACATCAATCTTGGCTTTAGTCAAAACCTAATCTGAATGAGAGCTTTTCCCTCAACAAGAAAGACTTTTCTGGGAGTTTATGGATTGAGAAGGAGCTGCAGTTCATTAGCGTTCTCCTATATTCATAACAAATTTCTCCAAGATTCAATTACTTTTAGGTAACACAGTTCATGTCCAAACATCAATTCTAATAAGTTTCCAACGTATATAGACAGTACACTTGCCCAGTAAGTAAAACAGGGTAGGGGAAAAGCATAGGAACTGACACTGTCTAGTAACTGCATGATTGTCTTTACAGTGTTATTAACTTTTCAGAATCTAATGGGAAGCAACAACAGGAGGAGCTGCAGAGATGATGTTAAACACACCAAAGGCCTGGAGAGTCTGGAGTTTTCAACACACTGCTTGTCTGAACTGATGGCAGCACTTCTTCAATCTGTTTCAGGGCACAATACATCTTCCTCACCACTCTGGGATCAGAGATCTAGCAGGAACAGGATGTGTTCCTTTAAAAATTTCAAGGCAAAATCACCAGCTCAGA
Source organism: Buceros rhinoceros silvestris (assembly GCF_000710305.1). Classification (NCBI taxonomy): domain Eukaryota; kingdom Metazoa; phylum Chordata; class Aves; order Bucerotiformes; family Bucerotidae; genus Buceros; species Buceros rhinoceros. The sequence continues at coordinate 2,523 of NW_010403035.1, read as the reverse complement.
TAAAACAGTATAATCCATTGCGGCTTTAATTCAATTACACCAATGACTGAGCATCTTGCCCTTGAATATTTGAAGAAGAAAACGTTTCACTCTCAATGAGTTTATCAACTAGATAGGTAGGATGGAAGAAAGGAAATATTACTGTCTGTAATAAAACTTACTTATTATGAGTGAGTAATCAAGGGATAAAGTCATAGAGCTACATTTTCTTCTTCACCAAGAAATTCCTGCCACAGAGTTGGAGAAGTCATCAGGGACATGGTTGCAGCACACTGATTTACATTGTCAATCACAGACAAGTAGTATTTTAGAATAACTCTTATGCTTGATGCCCCCTAAAAGGACTTTCCATGGCTGGAAGGCTGGTATAAAAAAGGTTTGTTGTCTGTACTTTTTTCTTGAAGTGGAGAAGGAAGGTGACAGATGCAAACTCCCCTTACAGTTAAGTTGCACTGAGAAATTCGCTTTGTGTATAAGCAGTGAGGACACCAATCTTTTTCACAGGTAGTGAATTAAAATAAAAATAAGAAAACTTTTCTCTGAACTTTTTTCCAAAAGAAAGCCTAGGAAGTTAATGACAGAGTATGGTCTGGAACCCAGTTTTGAGGATGTATTTCTTTGTTCCTTGTTATAGGAATACTCAGTCATTCTCCATTTTTTCATTCAGTTCTGATAACAGGAATATAGATTTTAATGTCCACTACATACTCTTCCTATTAATCTTTTGGTTTGTGTCTGCTTATATCTTCTCTAGGTAAATTCTTTTAAATTTCTTCTTGTCCTCTTCCCTCTACTTACAGTCATTGACCTTGTTATCAAGGTCATTTTATGCACTGATAAATACATTCTTTATAGCTATCTGAAATACCTTGCTAAAACCAAGCTATATTTTGGCTATTTCACTTCCATATTCATTTGATCCTGACACGGTATCATGTGCGTAAACATATGGAAATCTGCCCTAAAGAGGGTGATTCTTTCTGATTTTCGTTCACTTACATCCATTTATTGTACACAGGGTCTGTGTCTGGCATGTTGTTTCCCATTTCTCAGAAGGAAACCATTCTGGTTGAGGGCAGCTTTGATGGTCTTAATACTGGCTTTGATTCTGAGCTGATACAGAACTAGGACTCTTCAAACATTCTTACAAAAGTGAAACGGTGCCAAAATGGCTATTATCAGACTAGGATGCCTTTGATTGAGGAAGCCTGCTAAGTATCTTAGCTGTTTTCCCTTTATAATCCTAGCTGCTGACATTATGGGGCTATTATGTGACCCCATGCAGTTACAGATAAAACACATTACTGAACCTGCTTTTCAAATGTGGACAGGTATGAGAACCCTAATGCTACTTCGCCATCCTACCAGAACCCCTTGCTGCAGTTTGCATAGGAAATGATGGTAAGAACACCCCTGTCAGCAGTCCTTGTCCAACAAGACATTTCCTCTTTTTGCTAAAAACAGGAGGCAATCTTTGCCTGTCAGTAGATTTCAAAAGATTTTGGATATGCTTATTGCAAAAATAAGATAGCAATTAAGAAGTAACCTAGAGTCAGGTGGTAGTGGTTTGAGAGTGTCATGGCTGCATGAACACCCACACTGTGTAAGAAATCCACTTTTTAAATGGTCACACCATTTAAAAGAGCAAAAGAGAGGAAGAAAGAGAATGGGAAGGAAAGCCTCTTTCTCTCAGGAAAAGAAGACCAGTTGAGCTCAAAGAGTAAAAGCTACCATCGCCCTGTCAGTGATCCACAGTTGCCAAAAACTGGATCTGAACTTAAATGGGGTGAGGTAAGCATAGTTTTGTGTTCTGCCTCATGGTGACAGTTCCTGTTACAGGAAGGGGAAAAAATGTGCTCATCAAAATGTGCAGGTACCTCATGTAAAAACTGAAGTTTGGAATTGTGCCATTCTCTGCAACCTGTTGGCAAGAATTTGGAAATTGCAATACCAAAGTGCTGTGGGGCAGCCGTGGATGGCTGATGGCCTGCCTAAGCTGGAGCATCCCTCTGGTGACTTCTGCCAGCTGTTGAGCAGTGTTGCTGCTGGGCTCTCTGGAGGCCGGATGGGTACACCAGAGGAACCACAGAATGGGCACAAACCATGGACCAATCTGTCCCACCTTCTGCTTCCTATTTGTAGGGAAGGGATTAGTCTTTGTGGGAAAATAACTAGTTATGGGTAGTCGAGGAAAAACACTGTTTCCCAGATTGTTAACTTTTGCCTTGACACTAAAGAAGCCATGAAATGGCTGTGAAGCAGTTTGCTGGTCCCACGAACGGAATGTGGTCACAATGGCTAAGGCCTGCTGCAGCCAGGTGCAATGTACCGTGCCACCGAAAGGGGATCGGAGTGATGTGGAGGCAACACTGTCTGTCCCTGCTCCTGCAGGTAACAATGGGCTGCTATAATCTACCACAATGGGCCGCTATAGCCTACCACAATGGCTGCTATCAAGAACGATGGATCGCTACTGCCGTGCCAACAAAACCGGCGCAATCGTGTCCTCTAGGTGAACTTTGC
>NW_010403034.1:0-9460 GCF_000710305.1 Buceros rhinoceros silvestris | reverse complement strand
GGTAGGACCGTGCAGACTCGGGCTTTCCACGCGGCGCCCCGGCGTTTTGTACTAGCCGCCAGTTCTTCGTTTCCGCCTCTGCGAGAATCCGCCTGGCCGCCGCCATCGTTCGCCACTGCTGCGGTGTTCGTTCCCTTGCATTTCCTTACCCGTGTTTAACCCTCGCCTCTCCATCGCGTGCAGAACCCCTTAATATTTAATTTTCTTCTGTATTTAATATACTTCCGTTTCTAGTGTTACTAAACTTTGTTTCAGTTTTTCAAACGTTCAGAGGCCTCACAAATTATTCTTCCTTTCCCTATCTTGGCTTTTTAATTCTTTATCTCTCGGTGCAGGAGAGAGGGGTTTAGAGAGAGGAGGGGACATGTCTCCGGAATCAGCTTACCCTGGCCAAACCATTGACACCAAGCAGTTTGGTCCCTGCAGCACACGATTGTGGTTTTGGCAGTGGCAAATACCCTATTTTTCATAAAATGACCAACAGGTCACCTGCCAGAACCATTGTTGCGACGTTTGTTCAGTTATACAGCGCTGGTGACTACACCTTGTGAGGGAGACCAGACTCTTCCTAATCTCTAAAATAATAGATGTATCCCCAAATAACTGGGTTTACACTTCACCTAAAATTTTAGATATTCTTCATACCTGAGCATTCAAAACACCCTCCACATTTGTTTTGTTTTATCTGGCTTTTGAATACAATTTCATGTACGAGGCTATGTAAGCTGGAAGAGTGTTTGTATATTCAAGTGAACTGATCCAAACCACACAGGGAAAAGGCAAAAAAAAAAAAAAAGGAAAACCAAGGAGCACAGGATTAGTATCAAGGGGATCTTGGTGCTTTTTTTATGGTGCTGCTATAGTCGAGGAGAAGATCTAAACTTAGGTGGTATGAAAGTGAACTGCTAATCTATCATCATCATGGCTTGGCTTCGCGAGCGAAGATCTGGGAAGGGTTTTTCCCACGCTCACTGCAAGCGATGAGTGCACCCTTCGGGTCTGCGCGGTGGCTTTTTTAGGTGAGGCGCAGCGTGCGCGGAACCAGCCCCAGCCTTTACACCTGAGGTTCATCTGCCAGGGCCTAGCGAGCTTGGACAGTGACAGCGAAGTCCTTGGGTCGTAGGTTTGGTTAGAGCACCCTTCTCTTAGATGGAGCCTTACAAGGCTAAACGAGCTCCATCTGCCCGGGTTTGGAGTCAGAGTTGTCCTTCTCCTAGGATGGCTGCCCGAAGGCTAGTGAGCCCATCCTGCCCATGGACACCCTTTGTCTGACCCTTTAGCCGAGACCTGTCTGGCTTGGGAGACCCCACCGGCGGCACATGCCACAACCAGCACAGCTCTCAACCTCGCAAGGGCACACAAGCTCCTTCCCCACGACAAGGGGGTGCCCATGAAAGAGTCGCTGCTCTACCTCCAGACATCACAGACCCGGGCACAGGGCAGCCGGGGCCTGCCGAGAACGGGAGTCCTGGAGGAACTGCTAATCTATACATGACAAGCATCAGGTAATTTCATAAAATAGGGGATTTCTTTGTGCAATATGAATCGGGATCATGTATGAACATTTTTGCGGCTTTCCACAGCAAGAGTACTGCTAGTATTGCATGTCATTTGGACTGAAGAGCATTTAGCAAAGGTATTTAAAAATTCTTTACAGGACCAAGGCTGACTTTATTAGCAGAAAGCTCCTTCTAATTCATGCAGCTAATCCAGAATTCCAAAGAAAGTGAATCTGCGTTTCATTTAGGAATGTGAATTTGTGTAATAGGTGTAGGAAAGCAATTTATAGTAGAAATGGTTTTAGAATCCTGTTTTTCAGAAGCTGTATAAACTGGTGACTTCTGTTCTAAGTGAGCAAACTTTCAACCATTGTGATCAACTTTGCACCATTCTTTTGTACAGCTGTAATGTTCTGTGCAAAAATGGCTGCCTTAGAGAGCTTGCTGCTAAGTGAACATATGTTTCTGAGACAACTTGTGGTACTTCCATGTTAGGGAAGAAAGGAGCTATGAGAAGAGGAACGAAAGTTGAAATAATCTCCCTTCTTCTCAATTCTCTGTAGCTTTCATAATCATTTCATAGCTTAGTTCTTCTGTGTTGAAGAAGGGCTTCAGACTGTGACTGTGGAATAATGCTAAAAAGGGCCGATGCAGCAGAATTCCAAGCACAATAAAATGCGTCCAAACATGACTGTCTTAGTAAGGATAACTATAGGTGAATTGAGTCATGCTTCAGCAGTTGCATAACAACACAGAAGAGTTGTAGTTTCTAGAGCTCATCTCACAGCTCATACTTGCAGTTTTAGATTTTGCCGGATTTATTTACAAAGAAAAGCTAAAAGGATGTTTCCGGAAAGATGGTCTAAGTGATCACGGTAGACCTGTGTCTCCTTGGCAAGCTGTTCTCCATCTCACATGTCCAAAAAGTTTCCGAGGAATTTCTTTTGCATTAGGTACAGCAAATTCGGTAACAACTACTGTCATGATGGTTGGCTCAAATGAGATCACCACTTTAGGAACGTGTTTTCTCTTTGGATGGTAAGTTATCTCTACAGTCAGTGTCGTCCCTTCCCATGTCTGGGGATGGGAGCAAACACAGCAGAAAATTAAGTCCACAAAGCCGTGTTCTTTTTGCATTGCCTTTAGCTTTGAACTGATCTGGTCTTGAAATGTACTTGGCCAGACTGGAATTTTTTTTTTTTTAATTTGTCCTCAAAAAGAAAAAAACATTCCTTTACTTTTAAAATCTATAAATTGACGTAACTTTTGAAGGTAAATGAGCAGCACAAAAATAAACTGAAATAATGTGCGTTTTAGGACAAAAGTACCTTCAGGAAAGAGAGTAACCCAAGTGAAAACCAGTGAACAGCTTTCTGCTGACTGTTCTCCAGGAAATAGGGCAAGTACAGGAGGGAGAGCTGGGAAGAAAAAGAACTATGAGGCCAGGAGGAGCATGAAAGGACTTTTTATTTTTCCAGTCCAAGTTTCAGTGTCTTCATGTCACTCCTTTCATCTTTCTATCACTGAGGAGATATCAGCCACCTTAGAAGGGCAAAGCCATCTCATGGCCACAGGTCTCCTGGGAGCAAGGATGGAAACCTGCTTGGGAATTTTAAATCCATATTTCAGATCGGCACCTGACAAATAGTACTCACCACAAAGATGCAATAAAATGATACTAGTGCATGTGTTGGACCAGTGTTTGCCAAATTATTTGCAGTACCATTTATAGAAAGTTTTCAAAGTGTCACTCCTTATAATCCAACATCTTTACCTAATGGTAAATAACAAAGTAATTTATCTGAACAGATGAAATTCTAAACATAAGGATGCAGTCCTAGTTTTATGGAGGGTTTTTTATTTTCATTGCAATTCTTTGTCATTTTACAACTACAAAAACAGGCCAAAAAAAGCACCATTACTGCTTTGTGCATGGTATTTGTTAAAACGTGGGTGTTTCTTTTCAGATAGGTTTTTATACCAAGAGCAAGATTTAATAAAACATTACGTTGCTTAGTGTGGCTTTGCAAAGAGTTTATTGCTTCTGCTTTCTCACTCATGCGATCAGAAGAATGTAAGACTGATGTTCTTTAGCAGAAGGAATGATGGGTCATAGTAACTCAGTGTCAAGTTAAAATTGCATGCACCTTTCTTAGAGCAGTTTTACGAGGAGGTAGAAAATCTGCAACAATTAAGAATATAAGTGTGAGATCAGATCAAAATACCCTCTCTTGCAGTGCTTAAGCACTACTAAGTGCACTTCAACCGTTCACAAAATAATTCTGAAGCTACTTGAAAGTGCTGTAGACAGTGTCGTTTAATCTTACGGGAGCATCTGGTAGGCTACATAGCTCTGAAAGGAAGCATGCCTTGGCTTCCAGATTGTCATCTTCACATCATCAGGTGCAACAGCAGCTGTTGCAGTAAAGCATGAATTGGTTATTGTTGTTGTTGTTCCTGTAGTGTTTTTGTTTCAAATTAGTTCCTCTAACTACTTGTATATATGAACCCCTCACTGTAATGATGGGAAGGCTGTGGTTTTTATTACTAAGACTTTTTTGTTGTTTATTTATTTAAAAAATTACAACTTCTCAAATAGCATATCATAGAAAATGAAAATTTTATGGATGTTTGGAATTGCAATACTACAGCAACTAGAAAAAACATACAGCAAAAGGCACGGTACTGTATATTTCAAATAAAGTATTGGTAAACATATTTAAAGCATCTTCTCAAGCACCTCTTCTTTTCAATCACCTCCTTTTTTTGATGCTGTAAAAGTAGATTGAAAAGTTAGTATCAGTGTAATGGCTGCTGTTAAATGAGTCATAGTTTCTTGTTCCACCATTTTTTCTAAGGAAGTCAGCAATACCTCGTCGGGGATAAATTCTGGAGATACTGAGGATTGTCCTCAGAGGTGTCAGCAGTTCCAAGACATTACCTCTAGGAACAGTGCTAAAATTGAAGTATGTCAACATACTTACTCCTACTCCTTTATCACTGCTGGAATATTGCACAAATCTTGCAAGAAAAGGTTGCTGCTAGACGACTAGTTTTCTCTTGACTAACTATATTTGTAAGGCTTTCCTGACCCTGAAAGGACGAATTTCCCAACATTGAGACAGCAGTTAATTATGGGAGCCTTGAGGCACACAATAAAAAATACACTCAGCCTTTCCTAGGAGAGAAAACTTAGTCTAAAAATGTGTGCTGTAACATTCAGTGTTGGGAACAGACATCAGAAACAACAGCAATGAAATAATCCTTCAGTGAAGGCAGGAAACTTCATCGTTTCTGAACTGTGAAAGACAGATGTTAAATGACAGGGTGTGAAACAGGGAGGCAAGAAAGAAGCCTGACCATCTCAGTTATAATGAGAGAGGATACTTGAGCCAAACAGATTTAAGGGTATGAAACACAAAAGTGTTCTGAAATTAATATTGCCTCTGCTGCATTTCCAGCGGGTGGAGAGATTCCTTACAAAAAGGTTCGACAACGCCAAATGAGGTTCAAAAAGGCCAAGTGCTGGGTCCTGCGCTTGGGTCACAACAACTCCCTGCAATGCTACAGGCTTGGGGAGGAGTGGCTGGAAAGCTGCCCAGTGGAGAAGGACCTGGGGGTGCTGGTCAACAGATGACTGAATATGAGCCAGCAGTGTGACCAGGTGGCCAAGAAGGCCAATGACATCCTGGCTTGTATCAGCAATAGTGTGGCCAGGAGGAGCAGGGAAGTGATTATCCCCCTGTGCTCGGCACTGGTGAGGCCACACCTTGAGTACTGTGTCCACTTTTGGGTCCCTTACTACAAGAAGGACATTGAGGTGCTAGAGCGTGTCCAGAGAAGGGCAACAAAGCTGGAGAATGGTCTAGAGCCCAAGCTGTGTGAGGGGCAGCTGAGGGAATGGGTTTGTTTAGCCTGGAGAAAAGTCGTCTGAGATCAGGCCTTACCACTCTCTACAACTACCTGAAATGAGGTTGTAGTGAGGTGGGTGTTGGTCTCTTTTCCCAAGTAAAAAGTGATAGGATGAGAGGAAATTGCCTCAAGCTGCACCAGGGTAGGTTTAGGCTGGGTATCAGGAAAAAATTCTTTACAGAAAGGGTTTTCAGGCATTGGAACAAGAGAAAAGTCGTCTGAGATCAGGCCTTACCACTCTCTACAACTACCTGAAATGAGGTTGTAGTGAGGTGGGTGTTGGTCTCTTTTCCCAAGTAAAAAGTGATAGGATGAGAGGAAATTGCCTCAAGCTGCACCAGGGTAGGTTTAGGCTGGGTATCAGGAAAAAATTCTTTACAGAAAGGGTTTTCAGGCATTGGAACAAGCTGCCCACAGCAGTGGTGGAGTCCCCATCCCTGGAAGTATTTTAAAGTGTAGATGAGGTGCTGAGGGACATGGCTTAGAGGTGACCTGGCAGTGATGAGTTAATGGTTGGACTTGATGATCTTAAAGATCTCTTCCAACCAAAAAGACTCCGTGATTCTATGAAAACAGGAGAGAAATTGCCATTATTTTCCTCACTACCGAGCGTGGTGAGCGTGCATGGGGCAGGTTTCTTTTCTCAGTAGGTAAAGCTCAAGTTCAGCTAGAAAAGGAGAACAACGTGAGGATCTTAAAGATCTCTTCCAACCAAAAAGACTCCGTGATTCTATGAAAACAGGAGAGAAATTGCCATTATTTTCCTCACTACCGAGCGTGGTGAGCGTGCATGGGGCAGGTTTCTTTTCTCAGTAGGTAAAGCTCAAGTTCAGCTAGAAAAGGAGAACAACCCCAAATTTGTTGCCATAAAGTAAAATTAATAAATCCTGTATGCCAGAGGCTTGCAAATAGACCGATCATTTGGCTGTATTTCTTGATAGAAATTTTTCAGCATGTTGGAGCAGTGAAAACCAGAAGCTCTAACAGCAGTTTTGTTGCACCTTCAGCTGCCTCTTTTCTATGAGTGTATGATCTTAAAGATCTCTTCCAACCAAAAAGACTCCGTGATTCTATGAAAACAGGAGAGAAATTGCCATTATTTTCCTCACTACCGAGCGTGGTGAGCGTGCATGGGGCAGGTTTCTTTTCTCAGTAGGTAAAGCTCAAGTTCAGCTAGAAAAGGAGAACAACCCCAAATTTGTTGCCATAAAGTAAAATTAATAAATCCTGTATGCCAGAGGCTTGCAAATAGACCGATCATTTGGCTGTATTTCTTGATAGAAATTTTTCAGCATGTTGGAGCAGTGAAAACCAGAAGCTCTAACAGCAGTTTTGTTGCACCTTCAGCTGCCTCTTTTCTATGAGTGTGACCAGGGACATGCAAGGTCATGCATTCCGGCAATTGTGTTAATATTAATTACCATATAGCAGCATCCATTTGAGCCCTCACTTAGCTAAATGTGCGGACAGCACACTTGAAGGATACGCTCTTAGGCAGATGAGAGAATAAAGCAGGGAAAGGCTCTCTCCAGAGCACCTGGCAGATGGGTCATTAACACATGAGGCTGTCAGAATAGCAGCAGCCAAAAATGCCCTCTTTATCAGGGGAAAATGGACTGCAGGGCGTCACGGATGTGGCCTGACCTAATGGCTCTGAAATTCCCAGTTTTCTGACACCGTTGTTGTTCCAAACAGCAGAGTTTTCCATGTGGTGCTGAGGGACGTGGTTTAGTGCCAGGTTAACAATTAGACTTGATGATCACAAAGGTTTCTTCAAACCAAAATGATTCTATGATTCTTTTTTATATACTATTTAACCTATTTAACCTATTTACCTGTATTCAGTACTGCTCAGTTTTGCGAAGTCTTCCTTCCTTGCTGCAGCAAGCTAACAAGAGCTTGCAAATAGGAACAAAAAATGATAAATGGAAAAAATTTAAAGCAGAGTAAAAATGCTACCCTAGCTACCCCACCCTGGGTTGCCTTCAATAAATGGCAAATGCTTGCTCAGACAACTGATTGTGCATGAATTTATCAACAGGACAAATGCATTGACACTGTCTCTGCTGTCATTCATAGTGACCTCCCTCAATTTTGAGTCAAACCAGCGGACTTTACCTTAGCTGGCACAAGTAAACCTGAAGAGAGTATGGCTCACTGTGTCTTTGGGTTTCAGGCAATAAACCTAATGCACAAATTTACCAGCTAGGAAATGGCACTTGCCTTGTCCCAGTGGGCTGTTTTGGTAAAAAAAGAGCGACCAACGGTGGCTGCCAGATTGTCTGAAAAGCAGCAGAACAGCCCTTTTTCCCTCAACCCTCTGGGCCTCTCTTTCCATCAGGTGAAAATACTGCATATTAACACAATTTATCCATCTTGTGTGAAAGGGATACAGTAGTGTGACTATAAATTCACTCAGCCTAGCTGACTGTGGGTAAGGTGAATTGACTTTCCATTCTGTCTCTCAGAACTTATTTCCTTGAAAAGAGATGAGTCTGGATACAACTTAGGTAAGCAGTAAATCAAAAAGGTTTTTTTTTTTCCTTGCTGTATAGTTGGATAAGTTCCAGTGACCATTGCTCGTGCTTTTTATATTTTTAATATTTTTTATAGAAGAATGTCGCCGAATGTCACCTAATATCACCCCCCACAAGTTGCAAATAGTCCACAAGGTCAAGAGATCTGATACTCCTTGAATAAGCTCATGCACTACAGCTTAGGCTTCATGATTGACCAAACATACCTTTGTATTATTTCTAATAAATATTTCTAATATTTCTAATAGTCTATAAATTCTCCTGTTTCCAAAGCCGGGAATCTTTAATGTTTCTTTTTCGGATTTCTTTTTCTGTTTTCTTAAGCTTTGGGCCTTTAAATTTCCAGAGTGTTTAGACATTGTAGTCAGTGCAATAAAGGTTCAGTTATCACTTCCTACATGCCATTGTGACTACCCAGTCATGTGAGATCAATTTCTGACTCAAGTTGTTTATGGTCTAGTTCAGATATAGCAAAGATGAATTATAAGGAGTAGTAGAATTAAAAGAACCGATGATATACCAAGATATATTTACAAAAAAATCTTTAATTCATTCTTGAGTGTAAATAGAGTTGTCTGAGTAGAAGGGCTTTGGTTCAAGCAAACACCTGTAGTAGTAATAAAGCTGAGAGTAAGAACAGGTAAGATTTGGGGTTACAGAGGAGGGCGGGTAGATCAACATCTGATTTGCAGAAAACCTCTAACAGCTATACAGCTGCAAATTCAAAGAGCTCATAAAACTGAATGCAGACTTGGGACCTGATCTAGGAAATGCACGGGGACATCAAGACATGTCTGCTGCCCAGGGCTGCTTCTGAGTGAAGCCTAAAGATGCACGGTTTCTCAAACACTGTAACATCTTGTTTGACTCAGCTGCCAAGCAGTCAAAACCATGTCAAAGTGAGTGGTGCACGTCCATGTAAATGAAAAGCTGCATGGCAGGGAGCATCCACAACTTTCATAAAGCTTCTTTTAGTTTTACTCCTCTTAACCTTTGCTCCTGCACACTGAAACCCTGTCAAACACCTGGCTGCACAATCATGTGCAATACTGAGGGCAGCAGGGGAGACTGCTTACACCTCCTTGCTGCTACATGGTTGGTGGTGCTTCTTTGGAGCAGGGGTGCATCATTCTCAGACATTTTGCAGTAGAAGCTAGAGAACAAAGTTGTGATTGTTGATTTGATTTTATTTTCTCTCTGTCTGCATTTTTTCATTCAAAAACCTTTTTCATTTCCACATGCTTTTATTCCTAGCACTTTGTTGAAGCTTGACCTCTTAGCAATCTCCCACCAAATGTGTACCACAGGTGTTAAAATAAGAGGAATAACAAATCAAGGGTGATGTAAAAATCCCAGTGAACCAAATTAGTTCATCATAATCTCATGCCTAGGATACTTGTGAGCTTGCCTCTGTGATGGGATATGACTGAATCATGGCAAATACGTATTTTTACTCAACTATTTTTAACAGTATGGCCTGTTTGATTGGCGGGGGGGAGGGGGAGGGTGGAG
>NW_010403033.1:4888-6345 GCF_000710305.1 Buceros rhinoceros silvestris | reverse complement strand
GATCCCAGCTGCGTCCCGTCACTTCATCTGGTGGCAGACAGATGCTCGCGTAGACGCAGAATCCGCAGGCTCCGCTTCTTTGTAATTAACGGGAGACACAATCGGGGCAGAAGTGGCATAATCAGAGGTGTAACTGCACTGTAGGAGGGAGGTGCTGTTTTTCTGGGGAAGACCACGACTTTCTTGGAAAAAAAACTTGGTGTTTCGTTTCCCCCCTGTCTTTTTAGATTGTCTTTAAATGCTTGAAGAAGGAACTGAGCCCATGAAAGTGGAAGTTGCCCAGAGAGACTTCTCAGTGTAATTCAGGTAACTTGATTGGTCGCCACTCCCCGCAGTATTGAACTTAAAAACTTGTGTGATGTAACTCCCCTTCCCGAGGGTGTTGGTGAGCCACTGCGAATGGGCTGGATGGCACAGGGATACTTTGAAAGTTGTTTCTGTGGTGCTTGAAAATCTCTGTCTAGTAGAATTATTAGTAGGTTATTAAAGTTAGAATTCAGTCACCAGTTGTGCACGGGTGCCCTTTAAAAATGCTTCGTGCTTCCGGTTTTCTTGCTCTGGTTCCTAAAACTGACTGTGCAGTCTGGGCTCAATGGTGGGGCTGCCCAGTGACAAAACATTCCATGTGCCTGAACCAGTGGTTCGAAAAGGCTGGAGTCTCAGTTCCAGCTTTTAAAAGTTGGGGAATGCTGAACTGAAGAACTGTGGGTTTTATTTCTTCCTCTGTGATCCTGTGCTGGATGATGTCTAAAGCAGACCCAAAAGAGAGGGACTAACCCAAAAGTGTTGGTTTAAACTGTTGCTTTTTTGTGTTTCCTCTTCTCCAAAGGATATTTTTGATTAATGGGGGATTCAGAGAAATGGACAAAGATGGTGCTGACCCGGAGCCTTCTCTTTTGGGGAGCTGGGAGGAAGAGAATTAATCACAGCAGACAGCATAGGGCAGTGGAGCTGTGAGCTCTCGCCAGAACACGGGTGTTCTGGCCACGGCCTGTGCTACAGCCTTCCCTGAAGTTCTTTTCCAGACATCATGGTTCCAGCAACATCATTCCTTTGACCCTTGAATTCTTGCCCTGCTTTCATCTGTCCAGGGTGCTGCTCCAGAGGTAGCTTGCTTAGGTCACTGCCCTGGCTGTATCGTCCTAGTTAAACCTTCTTTGGGCTTCTGCTTCTCATCGTTATCACCTGTAGGACTCTTGTCTCCGTTTTGTGGCTGTTTGATGATTTATCCCCAGGTGCTGCTGAGGTCTCATCCAGCACCAAGCAGGCAGCTCTCTGCTCAGGTGTTTGGGGTTCCAGTTTGTTGCCTACTCGTTGCAAGATCTCACACACAGCAGACCTCTGTGCGAGCTCCTTGTGCCCCCCTCGTTGGTCATTAAAGCGTTTGTGGCGATGAGTCCTGAGGCTGTGGCAGCGCTGGGACTGCTGGCAGCTGCTGGCAGGCATCCTGAACTCCC
>NW_010403033.1:0-4777 GCF_000710305.1 Buceros rhinoceros silvestris | reverse complement strand
TTTTTTTTTTGGACTGCTGGCAGCTGCTGGCAGGCATCCTGAACTCCCCGGGGTGACAACAGCTTGGCTTGGACGTTATCTGTCACGGTGAATTCTTCAGGTGTTGTTTGGGTCGCAGCGATACACTCAGGCTCCTGGCTTAGCACAAAACCCAGAGCTTTCAGAAAATAATACACGTTTTGAATGCGAAGTGATGGATGGAGACAATGCGAGGACAAGGGCTTTGCCCTATCATAAAGGCATAATTTTTCCATCAGTTTATCTGTACCACAGGGTGGCATGAGGAGCCACGACTTACCAGGCTTTGTAGCTGAGGTTGGATGTTCTCTGTGATTTGTGGAGCAAGCTGGTGGGCTTTGAAGAGGGAGAAAATGAAGCCTTAAAGTTTAAGCCAAGGACTTGGGGATTAGCTGGCCCATTAACCAGGGCGTACAGCATGTGCTCTGCGAACTTCAGGATCAGGCGTCACGTGGCTGGTACCCTGTGAGCTTTTAGAGAGCCAGAATGATGTGTGCAGGTAAGGCCCTTTGTGCAAATAACCTCCTAGACTTCTTGAAAGGGGAGGTGGGTGATGCTCCTGGCTGGGACAGGGCAGTCTGGGGTGCTGACACCACCCTCCTAATTAGAGTGTTCATCGCTGGGTCAAAAGGAAGGCAGTTCCCACCCAGCACAGCCCTGTTCTCTTCCCATTGTTTGTCACTGCTGCTTTTTTTTATTTGGTGATTTTAGGGTTATCTGGTGATAAGGATTTGAAATCATAACATTTGTATCAAGTTAATATTTCTTTTTTTTCCCCTGGGATACCAGGGAGAAGAACTCAGGATTGTACAGGGGATGTTTGGCTTGGTGTTTAAACAGGTTCCTACTGGCAAACTGTGGCTAAACTTAGTTTCCTGGGTCTCTTCTGGTTGTTTGGATTCTCAGGGGCAGCTGGGAATGGAATGGACATGTTTTGCCTGCTTAGCTGGGCTTAAGTAATTCTGATTTATAAACACTTACACCAAGGAAGATTTTTAGGCAACCCAGACCTGGAAGAGGTGGTAGGATGCTCAATGATGTGATACCTGTTCGACTTCATCATGTGATGGCTGTTGTGGAATTTTTTTTTCTTTTGAGTGGATAGGACCACGCCAGCAGGTACCAGTTTATATCTCACTTTTAAAAAGATGTGAGGTGTGAAGTGTGAGCTGTGGGTACAGACCACTTACAGTCACCGTAACGCTGCTGTGAGTAGTTACTGACTGAAGGGCAAGGTGGCTTTTACCTTTTGTCAGTCTTTTTTTACTTCATTTAAGCGATGGAGCAGTGCAGAGGGTGTTTTGCTGTAAAGCAAGCAGCGAGGGAGCCTAGTCACTCATTTTTTTTAAGAACAGAAGTGACAAAGTGAAGGGGTGAAAGCTGTTGGTTTTACAGGCCACCATGGCAAGGATGGTCACCTTAAGTTTTACAGTTGGCTTAGTGTGTTTCTCCTTTCCTAAAGAAAGCGAAGCCTTCGCTTGTGTGCCAGGTTGGTCAGATGTATGGGCTGTGTCGTTGGATCGTAGATGATTAGAAGAGAAGGGAACGGTGTCCCATCTGTGCAGGACTGTGGTGCTGCAGGTCGTGTGCCACAGCAGGCAGGGGACACTTGGAGTATGTGTGCTGTAAAGGCACATTCCTTGCCCTGTGGTGGCAACCAAAAGCTGTTTTGGGGTTGTTTTAATCTGTGGCGATAGGAGAGGCTGAGCTGGGAGTGCGCAGCGGAGCAGCCAGGCTGGGTGGCACAGTGGGGTGACCCTGGGCGAGAGCTGCCCAGGGAGCACAGGATACCCTGCAGAAAGCACAGCAGTGCTCTCGGAGTTTGCCTGTTGACAGTACGTTCTCTTGCAGCACTCAGGGAATCTTATCTTTTAATGACTGTGTGTGAGTCTCTTATTTATGGATATTTAACAGGAGGATCACATCAAAGGCTGTGCTGAGGCAGCAGGGAGGCACCGGTGGTTTGGACAACTGCTTTGGGTGCAGCCAGGGCCTGAAGGAGTGCCGTGTGCTTCTGGCAGCTCAGACACACCAGAGGTTTTCTTGCACCCAGGACTGCAGATGTGTTTGCTTTCCCATCGACTGTGGCAAGTGGCAGATAGACTTATAAGTCTAAACTCGTTATCTTATGCTCTTACACCCTTTTAATGACTTCTAACGCTTCCCAAGTCTATGGAGTTATCATTTTGCTGGAGTTGGTGAGGGTGATGTTACAGTTTAATGTAGGAGACAGTGGTCGTTACGTCGGGAGTTAAGCCTGAGAAAGCTTTGCTTCCCCTAACCCAGCTGTGACAGTGGAAGTCCTGCATGTCTCCAGGTGTTTGTCACTACCCCTTGACTGGAGTGGACCATCTCTGCAGGCTGCTGCTGCTGTGCTGGAACTTTTGATTTAAGCCGATGGCACTTCAATAGGGGTGGGAAGGGGAGGTCTTGCATTAATTACTCTGTGGACTGGTGAAGGTGGGCACCAGTGGTAGGGAACTGGAGGTGATGACAGACACTGGAAATGGTATCATACTCTGCTGGTCTGGATGGACTGGGAGAACAGTAGTGCTGGTGTCTGTGCTGTCATTTGCCAGCCCCAGATGAGGGTCAGCGTTCACGTGTGTCTGTCCCTTACTCTGCTCGTGCTCCATCTCTTAACGTAGGTTACTAGAGAAAAGGGCAAACACGGAACTGAAAACATCCCCTGATAGATATTTCCAGTGAAGGGGCACTTCTAGAGCTCTCTCTTGGGCTCCAGAAGGCATCTGGGCGAACCTGCAGGTCAAATTGGTGTAGGATTCACGCTGGAGGAGCTGAGCACCATCCCCTCCAGCAGTGAGAAGAGGAGGCTGCCCTTCCCCAGAGGGAGAGGACAGCTATTCGTTAGGATATTTCCAACTTCTTACTGCTTGCGAATCACGTGTAACACTTCCTTTGTCTTACTGAACGTTAACACTGCTTTACCTTGAGGAGACACTTTGAACTGCTGGATTTGCTCTTGTTTGCAGGCTCATGGTTACCTTATGTGTAGACATGACCTTTACCTTCTGCCCCCAAATCAGCAGAGCCGGCGAAAACCCATTTCTGTTCCTCAGGCAGTAAAGGAAAATTGGGGTTTGTGATGGCTCTTCAGCAACTTGAGATGTGTGACTTTGTGTTGTAGGTGCTTTGTGTCCGGACTTCTTCGCGGGAAGGCGAGGTTGCTGGCCCCACACTGGGGCTTAGAGCAGTGCTGTGTTTGTGCTGTGACAGGCAGTGAAAGCCCTAAGGATGGGTTGGGGAGGTGGTGCTGCCTGCTCTGTGCTGTGCGAACCAGCCAGGTGGTGTTTTATGACCTGAGAAGCGCTTGCCCTGTAAACAGGTCTGGCGGGGCATGGCACAGGGAAACGGGTGCCACTTAGGACTGGATTTTCTTTCCCAAACCACTTGATTGCCCATTCATTTTCAAGAAAGTTTACCAGATAGTATCTGTGGTTTTGCAAAATGTTCTTTACAAGTAGCTTTTGATTCCCTGCATTTATTTATTGAAAAAAAGGAGCCACTGACCTGTGTGGGACTTCATGGCGAGGTTCAATCCGTTCTCTTGGCCTGAGTCCAGTGGGTTTTTTCACTTCATGAGACTGCAGGCAGCCTTGACTCGTGCAGCTCTTACACAAGCGCTTGAGTCCCTTAAAAGTCCCTGGAAGATCCAGACCTTTCAGTTTTTAGGAAACTTCTCTGTTTGAAGATGTGTATTATTTCTGAAAGATGCTCCGTTACTCTGGCTGCAGATGCTGATGTAACATTTTAAAGTATTTTTAATATTTTTCTGCACAATTGCTTATGCTTCGATTATGTATCCCATGCGGTGATGGGAACAGAGTCTGAAAGTTCAGTTAAACCCAGGTAGTTATCAGAAGGGGTTGAAATAAGCTTTACAGGTCTGGTCACAGCAGTGTAAAAGGCTCCTCTTTTGTGTCCCGGGGTCTTGGTCTAGGAGCGTTCGCTGTGCCCCCTGCAGTAACGGCTGGGTCGCTTCCTCAAGCCTGGGGAGGCACAGGGCAGTGAGGGAACACCTTGAACCAATGGCATGTATTAACATTTGCGGACTAAAGGGAGATGGGGATGTGAACCAAGAGAGGATGCAGAGCAAAGCCCCGAGGAAGAGAGCACCAGGGCTTTGGGACAGACAGAGGGAGGCAAGGGAACCACCGCAATCGGGGGCGTTTTGTTCAAACAGTAAAACCACTTCAGCATCTTTCTACTGAAATCTGAATAAATGTGACCACCTTGACATCCTGAAGTTATTTTTATGCTTTGTCAAACCATTTATGACAACTCAGAAATGATTTTAAATTATTTCAATCAGATGATGGTTGAAGCTGTGCAAGTTTAGAAGCCCCAACCAAATGATTGAAGTGCAAAACCAGACACGACAGCAGGAACTTCTTCTGCAAGTGCAGACGTGCCCCGAATTTTTATTTGATATCTTCATCCCAGTGACAGCTTCATTCAGATTTTCAGAACTGACGGAACTGATGGGGGATGAAATGCCCACAAAGATCCGGTCTGTCTGGTTAGAGACGGGGCAGAAAATTGCTGAATTTCTGCACTCGTATCGAGTACCTTGAAGATCAACATATGGCCCTCACATATGGCCCCAGTCATCTGAATGTTTTTTTAATTACAAAAGTTCTTTCTGAACGTAAATAGGTATAAGCACAGTTTGACCCTCACACAGCAACTGCAGTCTTAACATCGGTGATATCAACTATTAATTATTTCTGCTGGTAAA
>NW_010403032.1:6927-7608 GCF_000710305.1 Buceros rhinoceros silvestris | reverse complement strand
AATTATAATAATTACGGTTTTTTAATGTAACAACAACATAAGAAAATGAATCTAGAAATGTAGGCAGCACTGTTTTTTTCTGGCTGACCATCATTCATTCTGTCCGCAGGATGCAGGACTAGATTCAGGTACAAAACAGAAACAGTTCTGCTCATACCAAATGCCAGTGAGGTTCTCCTGGTATGCAGCACAGCCCCATCCCACTTTTCCCTGCCTTTGGTACAGATACTGTGCTGTAGGTAAGCTACAGTATCTTTATGCCCACTGAAGGCCACCCGTGGTGAGCTCCTTCTCTAGAGAAGTTGGTCCATTTTTCACTGTCTGTTCTTTGCAGGAGCTCAAAGGGGATGCAGCAGGACAGAGTCTGGTTTATAGTTTTAGACGCTTCAATAAGAAAGAGATACATAAAGTTCCTGCTATGATATACAGCAGGGATCCTAGATTTAAGTGGCCAGATGTTTTGACAGCTGTGATGGGTTACAATCTTGGTTCTTTCACATATGAACAACTTCAGGCAGGAGTCAAAGACAAGAAGAGAGCTTTTTGCACGTGTGAAACCTTGCTGTGCGGTTAGGCAGGGACCTTCCTCGGGGCTTCTCTGCTGCACGCGATGGGCTCTGCCCCCCTGCCCTGACCACAGACTTCTGAGGAACTGCCTGGTTTTGCAAGAGCTGTTAGTAA
>NW_010403032.1:0-6789 GCF_000710305.1 Buceros rhinoceros silvestris | reverse complement strand
TTCCGATCAGTTGTCATATGCACCAAATGGACAGGAAAAGAACCAAGGCTGGGGTATAGGCTGGCTAGGTCTGTGCAGTGCTGTCATCTTAGTGAACTAGTGGACACAGCTGTGCAGAAGGAGCCTCTGTGCTCAGTCTCGCCCTCTTCCCTAGCAAAGTCGGTGGCCAGCAGCTTTGATCTACCCTCAATATAAATGCTTTTTAGGATGCAGCAGAATGGCTGCAAGAAAGAAGCGTTTCTATGAAAGGGGTCTTCCATTACATTATACAAGTTACAATTTTCTTCTTTTCTTATATCCCACAGAGGAAACCATCTACTACAAATTTGTTGCAGAATTCAAAAACTTCTTGTTAACCAGAATCTTGGCTTACTAGGTAGGAGTAAGAGCAGACCGGATCCTGTTGCAAACCACTGGCAGGGAGAGGGTTTCTGTATTCACTTTTTTGGCCAACTCACAATGCATATTCGACATGTTATCAGTTGCATTTGACATGACAATCATCTTCAGAAAAAGCTTTCTATCCTACAAAGGAAGGGGTTTGATACCTTCAAACTTCCGGGTCTTTTTGTCCTTCACAGAAGACACTTAAGAGTTCACAGCTTCTAGTAATGGTGTAAGAGTCTACAGTAGGAGCCTAATAGATATTGATGTGTGCCCTTTGCCTTCAACCACTTTTTTTACATTAAAATGAAAACTCGATTTTGTGTGGCCTTGTAATTTTTTTTTCAATATGCTGTGCACTTTCCAGTTTCTGTAGTATTCATTGTGCCTTGCAGAGCCCAGAAAATTAGCTGTTTCATGCTCAGGTGATCGCTTTTGTGGTAGAGGTGGATCTAAATAAAGACATATGAATCACACACATTTATACTCCCTTCTTTTTTCATGCTGGTCAAATTTGATTGCATTTAAACTTAGTTGCTGATGACTATTGTCAGAACAGGCAAAAAACCCCTGTGGCTCCTGACTTGCTAGAAAAGAGCATTTGGTACTGCCGTGCTGTGCTGCACTGGCTGGGGGAACTCTGGTGAGCGGAAAGCCACTCGCCATGCAGAAGCGTAGAAGCCCCCCTGCAAGGTGGTCATCATAATTTGTTGGTCCTTTGCACCTCAAAAGCTCAAGCCTGAAAGTACTCTTTTTTCTTTACTCACAAACTGAGCCCAGCACAGGAAAAGCATCTGATGGCTTGGCAGATGTGCCAGCTGAGCAGGTATCTGGCACTAACATACATGTCAGAACTTGTTACACGGTTTGCCTGCTTAATGCAGAAAGAAAATCCCCTAAGGAAAACATCTTAGATTTTACCTGGGATTTGAATTACCATGGAGCTCAGTCCTATTGTCCTTCTTTGCTGAGGAGAAATCCATGTTTAATTCCCACTTACTTTGATGGGCGTTTGATCTGTTTAATCAATCTGAATGAGGAAGGCAGTATTTAGTCCAGTGACTTTAGAGGAGAAAAGTCTCCTAAAATCTGTAACTGATTTTGGAAACCGATTCTATGTAGATCTTAGAATAGACCAACAAGTATGATATTTTGTTTCAGCTTTTGGGTTTTCTTACTTTGTGGAAGTAAGGGTTAGAGCATCAGAAGTAAAATGGTGCAAAGCAGCAGTGCTGTTCTTCATAGCGCTAGTACAACTATTGCATTAGCAAACTTTCCAATTAACCTGTGATCCACAGTGTGATGATGCAGTGATCACTCCAAAATGTTGCAGCTGTCCCAAGGGAATCTAAAGTGTCTGGAGTGCTAGATGAATTTATCACAGAGCCTACTTTCTACCATGCCAGATACTATTGTAAGTTCGTTCTCCGTCTGCATTAACGGCTGGCTTAACTAAAATGCATACTCTGGCTGAGTGGTCTCTAGAAAATCTGACAGTACGTGAAGACAGCCTCTGTGATGTGGGGTGCAAATGCAACCGCTTTAGTTTAGAAATAGCTTGGGCAGAAATCGATATACAAGTGAGGCAGAAGGTAGGTGTCAGACAAAATGAATAACGTTCACCTGCCTGTACCCCAACCTGAAATCACTAACACACTTGGCTGCCAATCTTGCATGTGTTTTGACAAGATTTTGATGCATCATTAAGCAATCCTTATGTGTGAGCTACCGGCCTAAGTCAGCCTTTGTTTGGAGGGAAAAACAGGCTGCTGGGCTCCATTTAGGCCGTTTTGTACTCAGAAACTGCCTCAAACATGGGTAAACCCCCACATCTGTGTCTTAAACCCTAGGTTGCTCTTAAAGGAAACACATAATGAATGATATACAGTACGAGAAAATGGGATGTTCCTGTTTGGCACTGCTGGGCTGGGTAGGGAGCAGAGACACAGTAGCCCTCTTCTATCTGTCACTGCTGTTGACGGCCAGCCAGCATGATGGCAAGGTACCCCCAGTGACTCAGACAGAGCTGAAGCAGCACTGGGTGCCCAGGGATGAGCACAAACACTACTGCTCTGTGCCTCACCTCATTCCCCATCGACCAAATGGTAGCAGGGACAGCTTTATGCCCCAAAGCGAGCGGTCCAGCTCCTCGGTTTCAGCTGAGAAGCCACCTAGTGCCCCCAAGTGAAACAAATGAAATGCTTCTGGACCAGGTAGTCTCTGACACTGGATAACAGACAAGCAGTAATATACATCTTAAATAAACAAAAACCTCTGATTTTCTTTCTACAATCCTTACTGGTGTAACAGTATTTGAGATCTGGGATATTCTGTTCACTTTGAAGTTTTGTTTAATACTTACCTTCTGTCTAAACCATTTGAGTAAAGACAGAAAAATTTGAAATATTCAGGATCAGCTTCAATTTTTTTTTTTATGGTGAAGCAGGCACAATCAGCCATTACCCGTTGAAACCTGCTGTTTCTCTGATATTTGATAATCAGTTCTTGTATTATCTGATCTGCTCAGGAAAGTTCATCCAGGTTTTTAAACCTAATGTTGCAAATGTATCAGTCACAAAGATAACAGACATCCTAACTGGAAATCACCATCTGAAATTAATTTTTTTTTTTTAGCAGGGCTCAGATTATATCAGCTTCTTAATAAGAAATTTAAGGAGTATTATTCTCAGGTTGGTGAGTTGCATATTAAGTAACATTTATAAATTATTTTACCCTGTTCCCTTTTTGAAAGTAAATTCTACTGTTCAGAAGTACCAGGCATATATATTTTTATAGCTCTAGCCTTACGCAGTGCTTTTGGATTTAAGAACCTAGAAACTGCAGAACACTAAGAGCCCAGTTATCCCTGACACAAGTCAACTGAAGCAATCAGAATTGCATTGGAGATGAACTCAGAGCTAGTTTTGATATCACATATTTCTGCAAGAAAAAGTAATGTATTTGGATATATTTAAATTATTGAAGTTACTACAGAGCATCTGCTAAAGATTTTCTTTTTTGTACTATTTTATAAATATTATAAATACTCTTGTTTTTGTATTAACACACAGCATGCAAGGAAGTCATATCCACTGTGAATGTGCATTGGGTGAATTCCGGACCCTAAACACAGAACTTTAAATAAATAATTTAGCTGAGGGATTCTATGATGCTAAAGACTTAAAGCTAAAATAGCCACGTGGTGATGTATTCTTAATTCTCACCAAGACCAGCAAATTCAAATAACTTTTTGTCTTCTTGAAATACAGCATATTTTTGTCAAAGAAGCTGCCAGGAATGCACTGAGTAGTTTAAAGTCCATCAGGTTTTCTCAAGAAAAAATTATCTCCTTACTTCACTGGAGAGTTTACAAGCATCTAAGACGTAAATCTTTTTTAAATCACTGTCAAAGCTCATAAAATACTACAGAGAATGGAGAGACTTCCGTCAAAGAGTGAAAAAAATTAGTTTGCCTTTTCTGTTTGGAATATGACAACACAGTAGAAATGGCGATAAAAGTTGTGAGGTGAACGTGGACATCATAGGAGCAAGAACAAGGTACAAGACCATTGTAGTTCTGATCAGTTAATTCTCATATAATTAATTCTCATATAATATTTTGTCATTTAGTTTTAAAGAAACACCTCTCTGGGCTAAAATCCTAGATCTAACAGAGGGACAAAGCTCATGAGTGAGCTAGTAAATGTAGAGCATACTTGTAGAATATAGCTGCCCTTCCTTCGATAGTTTCACTGCTCTTGACTGATAAGCTGTGTGCTCCTCTCTGGAAGCCCCTGCGGGGCATGGTGGGAGGAGATGAGGTAGGATCCAAGGTGAGACCAGAAGGACTTATCTAAGCGCTGAAACTAATGAAGTGATTTTCAATCATAATTGGTTGATTTTAGCATAGATTTTAGAAGGTGCAAATTTAATGGGATGTTTTCCCCATTATTGTTTTATTCAAAAGTGTCTCTGTCTCTCTGTCCCCCGTTCTCCATGCAGAGTCTCCAGTATCTAATAACGTGTGAGAGCGTGTTGTTGCTTCTCCTTCAGTCCAGGCTCTGAGTAGAGTTTCTTTTCTACTTGACTGTCTATGTTAACAAAACTTGCAAAATTCAAATTATTTTGGGGATTCTTTATTCCTGTTAGATTATATGCAGCCAGGATATGAAAACAGTATTGAAGGAGTGGTATAGAAATACACACATAAGTACTTAGCTTCATCTTGAAGGTCAGTTTCCACATAAACCAATCCAAAATAAAAAAAAGGGAAATAAAAGACAAATTTCAGCCTGTGGGTTAGGTACAAGGGAGGGTACACGGAAGAGTGATATCCATAGTTCATGCACCGTAGTGCATCTGCACCCACTACGGCCAAAACCTGGTACATGTGGTGGGATCTTGTGATACAAACTTCAGCTTTATCAAGACTGCAAGGAATTATGCACATTGAAAAATCCCAACTGCTCGGGTGCCTAATTACTGACGTAGTTAAAGAATAACAGTCATAACGGTTCTTCCCTAAGTTTCATCCCCCAAACCCCTGGCGGCAGCAAGGGATATAGGGCTTAACAGAGTCGGGGCCTGACAGAGAGGAATCAGGATGTGGCTGGGGCATGAATAACCATGGCAGGCACATCCAAGTCCTCAGGATAAACATAGTTTAGTGGCATATTTTCTCTGTAAAAATGGAACAATCACAAAAGGAAAAACATACATCATGGTAGGATATGAAACCTGTTGCAGGGTTTTTTTGTATTAAGTAAAATGACAGTTGCTTGCTTACTGTAAATGGAGCTTCAGCCACCATTGGCTTATTGAAAATTCTCTTTGGTCTGACTTTGAAACAGATATCCAACTTGATTTTCTATATGTTAAAGCATTATCTTTTTTATTTGAGATAGTTATGTTACAATCTGAGTTAATGATGATTCATTCAGTTTGCATTTCTAGAGCATTTTGTGCTGAAATTTTCACAAGTTAATTAAATGTTTGTTATTAGGCAACAATAAGACATAATAACCTCTAGTAATTATGAACCTCTAGTAATTATGAAGGCCTTAGAACCTGAGGTTGAGATCAGCTAGGAAAAGAAAAGGTTGAATTTAAAGAGTAATATATTTTCTTGAAATACGTTCTTGCCTCTGTGCCCTTTTTTAGTAATTACATTTTGGCTAAAATTTATTTTTCATGACAGCGATATCACTAATATTTTTAGGTTGAGTTCCTTTACTATAAATTTAATATCTTATTTAATATTCCAGCTTAACTACATTTGGACTATTGTATTGTATTGCACACTTTAGAGAGATTTCTGTGACTATTATGATAGATCTGCCTTGAAAGATCAATGATTCTTTTATGATTCTGCAGAAAGCAAAATGTTGCATATTTATGCTTTGCCAAATATCTATCGATTCTATTTAAATTGATATTCTATTCTATTGATTTAAATAGTGAATTATCTTAACAAACAGTGTATACAGTTTATACAAATAGTTTCAAAGTATTATATTTACATAACATTTAATTCTATATATATGTCTTAACTATACATACGATAAAGCCCACTGTAGCCTGGGCTGCATCAAAAGCAGCATGGCCAGCAGGTCAAGGAAGGTGATCCTGATGTTCTACTCCGCTCTGGTGAGATCTCACCTGGAGTACTGCATCCAGCTCTGGAGTCCTCAGCACAACAAGGACACGAACCTGTTGGAGCATGTCCAGAGGAGGGCCACAAAAATGATGAGAGGGGTAGAACACTTCTATAAAGAAGCTGAGAGACTTGAAGTACTTCAGCCTGGACAAGAGAAGGCTCCAGGGAGACCTTATTGCAACCTTTCAGTACTTAAAGGAGGCCTGTAAGAAAGATGGGGACAGTCTTCTTTAGCTTGCAAGGCCTGTTGTGACAGGACAGGGGGTGATGGTTTTAAACAAAAAGAGGGGAGATTTAGCCTAGATATAAGGAAGGATTTTTTTACAATGAAGATGGTGAAACCCTGGCACAGGTTGCCCAGAGAGGTGGTAGATGCCCCATCCCTGGAAACATTCCAGGTCAGGTTGGACGGGACTCTGAGCAACTTGATCTGGTTGGTGATGTCCCTGCTCACTGCAGGGGGGTTGAACTGGATGACCTTTGAAAGTCCCTCCCAAGCCAAACCATTCTATGAGTCTGTGATTCTATGATGTAGTTATACATGTTATATATAGTAGACAGTGTACACATATAGAGTAGATATATATTATACTACAGTACCCTATAACATACTGGAAGATCCATGTTATATATAATATAATCTATTATACATAACGTACTATATGGGGCATGTGGTGTCTATGTATACTATATAACTAAAGAGTTAACAGAAGTATCTACTATTAAAAGTTAATATATATATTATATAT
>NW_010403031.1:65950-66640 GCF_000710305.1 Buceros rhinoceros silvestris | reverse complement strand
ATCAAGCCGTGATGATGGTGTACATATCTGAGATTTCTAGTGTATAGCTGTCAGTGTTTTCTCATCATAGAAGCAGTTATGTACTCATGGTCACAATGCACCTCTCCAGAGAGGCATTCCAGTCTGCAGGAGGAGGTGAGAGTGGAGCACAGAACAAAAACCTTGCTTTGTTAGAGAGGGTGAGGAGGAGGAGGAAAGTGAAGGAGTGTCTGGTACATTTAAGGAAGTTAATGGCAGGCAAGATGAACACCATCTTAGAAATTCCTTAACTTTTGGCAAAGAATGTCTGCTGATTAGTGTAGCAGATTTACATTGTTTCTGTGGTAGTTGCTCTTAGTTCAAACAGAAGAAGGCTTCTTTTGACCTGAGGGCACAAGTAGGAAGCATGTGAAATGGGAAGTTTCTTGCTAGAAGCTTTAATGACTTCCAGAATACACTTCCTGAGCTGATTCTTCGTTGAGAAAATGCAAGCAGTTTCAAGAGCTGTTTTTCAGCCAGTTTAGGTATATTTTGCCTGCTTATTGGTGGCTCTTGAAAAAATGATACAAGCAATCAGCCTTCTTTTCAGTTGGTATGTATCAAGTAGGATTGGAAGAAATTCCTTCTATTTTGGATATTAAGCTATTGTCACAGCTCTGTCTCTTAAAGCTTGTAGTGTTATTTGTTGGAGCAATTGAAACTTGTAGAACC